>NC_142946.1:34175625-34205625 GCF_046866305.1 Octopus bimaculoides
AAGCTGGAACGTCATCTCCAAATGCAGCAAGCATATCAACATGAATGTCGTTACGGGCTAAACCCTTTTTCTGCCAGTATTTGATAACACCATGATGCCAAATATTGTCCATTTTCAAGAGAAGCCTCTACATTTCAAGTAGTCTTTGAACTGTGAGATGTAAGTTTACCTGGAAAGAAACAGTACAGTTATTTATAAGAAATTTTGAAATTAATGCATGCAAAATGTCACGGCTCTAACATCACTCTACCAAAGACAGCCTATGAACTTTTCAGCCCACCCTCCTACATACCAAATATTAACAGTCATGCATCCACTGTCATTTGACATTCTTAAGACACTCCATCACACTCTTTGGACCTTTAACCAAAATTGCATGATGTATTTTACCCTTTTCTTAGAATTTCCCGTCCTTGCAAAATTCATGAATTTTTCTGTATTTCTATCTCTTATCCTAATTCAGTTTAAATTTTTCCTCTTTGTTAGAAGGTTTCACACTACGTGGCACACACATCTACCACCCACTTCACATTGATCCTGTCTTCCCTTTGTTTCACCGTCAGCTTTTCCCCCTCACTTTCCCCACCGCTTTCACCTCCTCCCAAAAATTCCTACCACCCACGAAACGATTATACAAGCGCATAGGCCCCACTCTAAACTCCATTAACCTACGGTAATATGCTTCTGTGCTTGCACACTTCTTCACCACGCCCTTTAATGCTCCCTTTCAGATAGGAATACACTCATATACTTGTATAAATAAACCCACGCCTTCTGCCCTTCTTAACTTTTCCCTATAGAATAGCATTCCCACCTGCCTCCTAATCCATCGCCTGTTTCTCTCTCTCTCTCTCTCTCTCTCTATCTATCTATCTCCCTCTCTCTCTCCCTCTCTCTCTCTCTCTGTCAAAGACTGTTCTTCTTTCTCGCACTCTCTATTTCTTTTTTTTTCTGATGACGGTCTAATGTCCAAAACGTTAAGACACCTATTTTATTTAAGCGTTAATCTAATAACTTATTGGTAAACCTTGTTCTTCTTGCGCTGTCCTTTCATATTGTTCATTGTATTTACACAACATATGCATGTATGTATGTATTATAAGTGTGTATATATATATATATATATATATATATATATATATATATGTGTGTGTGTGTGTGTGTGTATGTGTGTGTGTGTGTGCGTGTGTGTGTAATGGGTGCAGATGTGGCTGTGTAGTAAGAAGCTTGCTTCTCAACCCTATGGTTCCGGCTTCAGTCCCACTGCGTGACACTTCAGATAAGTGTTTTCTACTATAACCCCACACCAATCGAAGCTTTGCGAGTGGATTTGGTAGACAGAAACTGAAAGAAGCCCGTCATGTGTGTGTGTGCGCGCGCGCGTTTGGTGGTGATGGGTGTTGTGTGGAGGTGTGGGAGTGTTTTGTGGGGGTGTTATGTGTGAGTGTGTATGCGTGTGTGAACTTTTGTGTCTGTGCTTCCCCCTCCATGCTTGACAACCGATGTTGGTGTATTTAGGTCCGCGTAACTTAGCGGTTCGGCGAAAGAGATCAGTAGAATAAATACCAGGTTTAAAAGTAAATAAGTACTAGAGCCGATTTATTCGACCAAAATTCTTCAGGGCGCTGTCCAGCATTGTGGCAAGATAAGGACTGAAACAAGTAAAGATGAACGATTAGAAAATGTATGTACGTATGGAAATGGCATGATCAAAATCAACATCTCTCATAATCATTTCCCTATGAGGATTTATGACGAGCTGAGAAAATTAGCGTCTTTAATAAATTTAACCCTGTGGCATTCTGATAATTCTGTTAAATATAATGTTTATTAATTCATCTTGTTTTGAATTAATCAACTTCCGGATTTCGATGATCTGCTTGTTTAACTTTAGAATAGCATTGTAGGGTTGGTGTAAGAGACGGGATCCGGTCAGTTTCAACATAAAGCAGGTTAAATGTTTTTGCCTGATACGGCCGCTTTGAATGCTAAAGGGTTAAGGATGCGAGTTCGTGCTTATGTCTCCACATGTCCTTGTCTGCCCTTAACGAATCATAAAGCCAGATCTACTGAAGTGCTACTCTCCTATATCGTTCACCAGTCGTGCTCACGCTTGGAAAATCTGGTAAAAAGCGTCGCCTTACTTAAGTTCAGTAAAATTATGGGCTGCTGATGGATTACGAAACCACCTCACAACTCTTGGATTCATGCTTTCATATGAGAGATGTTATCATCAAGACGTGTGCTGATGTTGCCCTGTCTCCCTCTGTTTCTTTCTCACTCTTTCCCTCTCTCATTCTCCCCTTCTATCCCCTCTCTGTGCACTACACTCTGTCAAGTTTATCATGGGTTTGGTTTTGCCCCGCCCACTATATATGTAAGTCATCTACATATAAGTCACATATATATAAGCCATCTAAGGGCTCATCAACGAAGTAATTGTACCACTGTACAATTACTTGTGGGTGTGGGTGTGGTGTGTGTGTTGATGGGACGGCTATCAACTCTGAAGGTGAAGCAATCATCATATATATATGTATGCATGTATGTATGTGTGTGTGTATGTATGTGTGTGTGAGTATGTGTGTGTATATATATATATATATGGTAAGAACTATATCCAAATTAAAGGCACGGCTATGGGGACGAGGTTTGCCCCCGTTTATGCGAATTCGGTGATGGGTTACTTGGAACAAAAACTCTACCAGGAAATAGAGGAGAGATATAACACCGAATTTAGGAAGCTTATAGAAAAAGCATGGAAGAGATACCTGGACGATTGCTTCATAATCTGGACCAAACCTCAAAGCATTGTGGAGGAATTTAACACCCTCCTGAACAACCTACACCCATCCATCCAATTCACAAAGGAGATGAACAGTAGCAAATTACCATTTCTAGATATAATGGTAATTAAAAACAACACCGCCATTACCACAGATATATATTACAAACACACAGACACACACCAATACTTGAACTTTAAATCGTGCCATCCACCCCATACAAAACGCAACATACCATACTGCCTAGCCAGGAGAATATGTACTATTGTAGAGGATATAGAGACCAGAAATCAACGCCTGATGGAACTGAAAGAATTTCTGGTGAAGCAAAAATACCCATCACGACTCATAGAAAATGGTATTCAGCGGGTTTCGAAAATACCCATACAACAACTGAGGACAGCGCAAAGAAAAGACAAACAGGAAAAGATCATTCCATTTATAGTGACACAAAATCCATGCCACCAGAACATCTTTAATATCGCCAAAGCGAACTTACCGATCCTTGCACAAAGTAAGGAATTGAGAAATATCATTACAGATCAAAATATAACTCTCAGTAAGAGACAACCTAAAAACTTGAAAAAACTATTAACAAAGGCAAGGTTTGACCTCAGCAACAAAAATCAAACATTCACTGTATCCAAATGCAATGATAGCCGATGCGGCACATGCCGATCAATCCATACCGGCCCATATATGAACACAAAAACAGGGAAAATATTCACCAATGCGAACATGAACTGCAAAAGTAGAAATCTAATCTACTGCACCAAATGCCCTAATTGTGAAGAATTGTACGTTGGCCAGACAGGTAATGCACTATCGGAACGCTCACGGGTACATCGACAACAGATTAAAAACCCAGAAGTCCGCCAAATACCACTGAGTAACCATCTAGCAACATGTGGTCATCAAACTTTTATTATATTTCCATTCCATAAACTTTACAACCGGAATGAAATTGAAAGAAAATGCAAAGAAAAGGACTTTATTAAGAAATTCAAACCCACTCTTATCAAACAATGATTATATCCATCTTACTTGGGGTTTAAAAATCTTATCCCTGTAACCAAAACACAAAAAATCTCTCAGATATCATCATTTCTATAAATAGATTTGGCATCATTTCTAAGAACAGCCAAACACCTACTGGGGTTTAAAAATCTTATCCCTACAACCCACACAAAACAATAAATTAAAATATCAACATGTCTAAAAATAGATTTAACATCAATTCTAAAAATAGCCAGACACCTACTGCTGCCGTCCAAAGGAATTGGTATAAAAGACAGAAAACCAGCCAACTTATTACAGTCTGTTAAAGTCTGTCATACCGGCCATGACGAAGGGAAATAGCCCTGAAACTCGAGTCGCCTTTATATATATATATTTATATTTATATATTTATATATTTGATCCTTTATATTGAACACTCAATATTTCATCTACATTCAATACTTTCTTTCATGGTGCCATCCATTTTTATTTTATTTTATTTTATATTGTATATTGTATATCATATTATATATTGTATATTCCATATTCTATATCCCACATTAGTTCTGCAGGAATATAAATAAAACATAAAAAACAGACAGTGTTGGAACTCTTTTAAGCAAAATAATATATATATATATATATATATATATATATATATATATATATATTTATAAATAGATAGATAGATAGATAGATAGATTATATATATATGTATATATATATATATATATATATATATATATATATATATATATAATACAAATGAAATATATATATATGTTTATACACCCCTCCTCACACACACATATACACATGTACATATAACTTATTCACTTCTCATCCTCTTATCATTCATATTGTGTCCACCCTCCCATACAGATCCTGTATTAATCCTTACCCGTATTCTGTTCTCCTCAGAACATCACCCCTCCAAAGCGAGAGTGTTTCAGAAAGATATTGAACTCAGAATACAAAGCGGTGTAATTTAATACTGGAAACTGTGTGTCTGCCGCTCTACCGATTCTACCCTTTTATCGCCTTCCACATCATGGCAGAGAGAAACTAAATACCTTGTGGTATTTAGGTCCGCTCATTTACATTCTTATTACGATTTACACCCAGGTCGACTTACCATTCTTTCTTCCGAAGTCTGCAAAATATGAACTGGTGAAAGTACTGGAAGTGAGAGGGAGTGATAATTGACTATACCCAAGATGATCACAGTCTAATGACGGCGACAGACTTAAATAATGATCTGATGGTTCGGTTTCAGTTTCTTCCTGTAACTGTTTTAGTTACTACACTTCACCAATTCCTTGTAGGAAGGTTATAAACATATAAAGATTCTGTTGATTCTGAAGCTTTATGGTTTATATTTTATGTTTTATATGTTAACGATTTAATTTTTCTTACTTGCTGGGTTCACGGGAAGGGTCAGTACCCATGTGCTTCCTAGGTTCTCTAAGACCCGTGAGATTAATGCCATTAACGTTCCCATATGCATTTTAAGTCAACACCCGTGGGAAGTATGTGACCAAGGAGGTAATTATAGAAGCCGAGGTAGGAGAGGCGTAGTTCGGGGTAGGACAGAAATTAGTATAGTGATTAGTGCGGGTCCTGAAGGGCTTGAAAACAATTAACCTTTGTCATTCTGGAGAACCAAAAGGAAACTTGTTTTGCGGGTCTACCTAACGCCGGTTATCACACGTTAGATCCTAGAGTTATATGTATGTATGTATGTATGTATGTATGTATGTATGTATGTATGTATGTATGTATGTATGTATGTATGTATTATGTATGTATGCATGTATGTATGTATGTATGTACGTACATACGTGTGTATGTATATATGTTATTATTCAGTTTATTTCAAGATCTCTTGCCAATAGAGAAAGAATCGGTTTCTAACCAAGATCCAAAGCTCCTTCATTGAAATTTCAACATCAGCAACAGGGTATTTTTGTTTGTATGTACGTACGTATGTATGTATGTATGTATGTATGTATGTATGTAGGTAGGTAGGTAGGTAGGTAGGTAGGTAGGTAGGTAGATAGGTGCAAATTTGTTTTATGTATGTATTTTATGTATTTTCATACATATAGTTGCATATCTAGAAATGCTCATTTATATTTAAATGATAAATTTCTGGAAAGTTTTACAGATTTTTACAGTCCCAGTGATGGGACTGTAAAATTAGCTTTCTCCTTTCTGGTTTAGAGAAACCTAATTTCTCAAGATTGGTATTTAGACAGTGTGTTACATGTCTCAGGACCCCAATAATTACAGGTATAAACCTGAACTTGTAATCTGGATAGAGTAACTGCAGATTTATCAATATCCATCATAAGTGTTCTCTTTTTAGCTTTATGTTAACATCCGCTGGGCAGCTAATTTTCGCAACTGTGCACAGTTTCTCTACTCTATCCCAAATCATTATATCAGGTCTGTTGTACTTACATTTTAATGAGGTCTTCACTGGTACATTCCACCAGTATTCCTGGCTTCTACCATATTGTTGGTTCTTATTTCTTTGACCTCAGGATTATCCTTCTGATGGATTTCATTAAAGAGTGTCCTAGCTACGATGTCATGTCTCATCGGTAGATAATACCGTGATGATATTTTCAGACTTTATAAACGAAAGGTAATAATGTTATTCACTCAGCCAGTAACGCAAGTAGATGTAAATTATATTTCAATTGCTGTGATAGACCTGGCTGTTAAAACCAGCTCAGTGGCGCCTCACACCTCTTCAACAAAAAGATTTCACCTATTTCTTTTTCTATTTTTTGTACTTTTTCTTTTTCATATTTCTCACTGTAACAATTTTTTAGTTTGAAATAACATTACTCATTTGATTGTGGTGAGCGTATAATGAATAATTAAGATCCATGTACATACATTACTGCTATTAAATTTATCGACAGACTCAGAATAAAGAGGGACTAACAAATAGAAGTAGCAGTAAGTATAACAAGGTATGTTAGACTATGGTATACCGACCCAGTCCATCTGACATTTTACATTTGTTAGTATAAATTTCATTAATTAAAAGACATAATTACATTACATATTAAGAAATACAATAATATTCTTTATGGCGTCTTGGCTTAAATTGACTTATTAGAAGTAATTATAATTATAATTGTCTCATATGAAAATGTCTTATAGTTTTAGAATGAAAATTAGCAATATGATGAAGCCTGTTTTGTAATTAAGGTTTTAAATATGACCAAAGGATTATCATTTAATGCAAGATATAATTAAGATTTTCAGTCAACTTCAGTAAGTAAAAACTATATCTGACTAATTTTTGCTTTGTTTTGTTTTGTTTTCTTGTAATAATTAACTATTAAAAGTTTCTTTTGGAGACTAAATAAGTTATTAACTCTACCTAACTAGATATAGAGTTCTATTGAGGAAGACCTGGTAGCACTATGGTTACTGCACTTGTCAAACCAAATGATTTCAAATCGCATTAGTGCTCTGCTTACATATGAGAGACGGTTCAATTTCAGCCATAATCACACACAAAAGCAGACACACACGCGCGCACATTTTAGACTTGTCTGAACTAACGAAACAAATTGTTTATAAACTATAATGCTATTCTGATTGTCACGAAAAACGTTTCTGTATTCGAGTGTTACGCTTGAAACAGCCTTTAAGACAACAAAACTGAAGACAAAATCGAAATAATTGACATAATGACACAATGTTATGAGAATCGATAATTTCTTTATATTTATAGTTCAAAATACGCTGAAGAAAATTTATTAAACGTGGAATTTCCACGGGGTGCCACTAGTGTTATTGATTTTCCGACTTAAAACCTCTTCTTTAATATGCGTGTATATCTACCTCCCTCCCTCCCTCCCTCCCTCCATCCATCTATCTATCTATCTATCTATCTATCTATCTATCTATCTATCTATGATGTGCGTAAGGTATTTGAGGACATACCTTTTGGGGGCCAGTGTTGCATTTATTGCTAACTCTGAATAATCTTTGCTTCAGAAAATAACAATGGCTGACCCTCAGCTTACTCAAGAAATGAAGGCTGAGCATAGCGATTTAGAAATATCTCGATTTTTAAAAGTTGCCGGACTTTCGTCTACAAAATTTGTAAGGAGTTAGAGACTAAAGATGGAAACGTATCACCAGTATCAAAGCATAAAAAAACATTCTAAACACTCTGAAATCATCAGATCACTTGAATTTATCGAGCAGGTTCAACAGACCATTGATTACAATCCCAGAAAGTTCATGAGGTCAATTGCAAAAGATCTCCATGCGTCAGAAGGAACAGTCAGAAATGTTGTCCACGAAGACATCAGATATAAGTGTTATATGATGACGAAAGGCCAATTTGTTAGAAAAAAGCAAAAGAAAATCATTACATCAGATATAGAAGATTGTTAAACAAACTGAAAAATCCAGCCGAAGAAGATTTTATTTGTTTTTTTTTTTCAAACGAGAAAAACTTCGACCAACATCAAAACGTTAACAGAAGAAATGACACATGGTTATGTGCAAACCCTTCTGAAGCTCCAAGTGTAATGCATAAAAAATTTTCTGCAACTGTCATATGATGCCTCCTTACTTCATTCCACAGTGCCTTAAAGTTAACTCTGCCACCTACATTAAGGTCCTGGAAATAATTGTTAAGCTCTGGATAGACAGTGTATGCAATTGAAGGCCATATGTGTTTCAGTAAGACTCTGCACTTTCGCAGATGGCTCTAGAAACACAGGAATGACTGAGTGAAAATTTTCATGATCGCATAACCCCTAACATTTGGCCTCTTAATTCCCTAGACCGCAATCCATGTGGAGCGTTGTTGAGAGAGAGGTCAATGAACGCGTCCATAACACCAAAGATTCTATGAAAGCTGCCATAGTCAGAGTAATGTCGAAAATGAACCAGGACCACTTGATTCGAGCATATAGAGGATTTAGATTTCATATAGAAGCAGTTGTTGAATCTGAAGGTAGCTTTAGTGAATAACATTATAGGAAAGAAGGTTTATTTTTAGCCTCATAGCATTTTTTTGATAAAGTTGTTATCTGTTAAAAAAAATATGTCCTCAAATATCTTACGCACCCTGTATATATATATATATATATATATATATATATAATACAAAGAATATATATACATGTATACACACATATATGTACATACTTACATCTACATGTGTATATATATGCATATCAGGGTACAGGACGTTAGAACAATGAACTACAGACAACGGAACGAACACATAGGAAAACGGAAAGCCACTTGGAATATTCCTTCATCAGCTGTCTCTATTCTAACCTGACGTTTCGAAGATAAGACAGAACGTACTCTAGAATAGTCTCTTCCTGAGTAGTGGATCAACCCACTACACAGAGGATTCCAAGGTGGCAAACACAAACCAAGACAAGAAAAATTGGACAGTGAAAACAACATTCAAAAGCCGTACGGCCAAACGCGAATCTGAGGTAGAACGCTAGTAGTTCGTCTTGCCTTCACAGTGGCTGGAGTGAAAAGAAAGCTGACCACAGGTCACACGAGAGCAGAGAGGATGGTGGAGGGAGGAAGTGGAACAAGGAGGAAGGGACAGAAGGGTATAGCAGTGAAGTAGAGGCCAGGACAACAGAAGGGAGCAGTGCAAGAGGGGGAGATGGGTAAGAAGAAAGATAGATAGGTAGGTAAATAGAGGGATAGGTAGAAAGATAGAGAAAGAGAGAGGATGGTAGGGTGGGGAAGTGGAACAAGGAGGAAGGGACAGAAGTGTATAGCATTGAAGTAGAAGCCAAGATAACAGAAGGAAGCAGAGCGAGAGGGGGAGATGGGTAAGAATGTTGTTTTCACTGTCCAATTTTTCCTGTCTTGGTTTGTGTATGCCACCTTGGAATCCTCTGTGTAGTGGGTTGATCCACTACTCAGGAAGAGACTATTCTAGAGTACGTTCTGTCTTATCTTCGAAACGTCAGGTTAGAATAGAGACAGCTGATGAAGGAATATTCCAAGTGGCTTTCCGTTTTCCTATGTGTTCGTTCCGTTGTCTGTAGTTCATTGTTCTAACGTCCTGTACCCTGATATGCATATATATACACATGTAGATGTAAGTATGTACATATATGTGTGTATACATGTATATATATTCTTTGTATTATTACATTATTGAACGCACACGTCCTTTTTTGCAAGTATATATATATATATATATATATATATATATATATATATATATATATATATATATATATATATATATTGGGTCAAATCATAAACAATGCGGGTTTTTTTATACTTCTTTTATTTTTCAAAATTAAGATAACAAAGTTCTTTTTGAATTTAAAATATTCTCTCCTTCAGAATATGAGATATGTATATTTTTATTAATATTTAGCAGAAGTAACAGAGTGACTCAAGGTCCGAGATTTTCGTGCGTTGGCACTAACGCATAAAACTCTCGGACTTTGCATCACTCTGTTACTTCTGCTATATATATGTGTGTGTGTGTGTGTATGAGTAAGTGTGTGTGTATGTGTGTGCATGTGGAGGGTACTTTATTTGTTTTCATCCAATATGAAGACGAATACCACTGTTCCATGCAATAGGCTTGAAAATTATTAAGAGATATATCTCACTTAACATGAAACCAAGGATAGCCTGCGTAATCCTAAAATAAAGAATATTTATCCACCGATGCAGTGTTGAGCACTCATTCTCACTGCTCATGTGGCTCTGTCAGCCTGATTGCATGTCTATGCGAGTATACGTGTCCGTCTGTCAGTCTATATATGCAAGCGTACATGTAGATAAGAATTGTAAGTGTAAGTGTATTGTGTGTGTGCATATGTCTGTACATGCATATATATATGATGCTCATTCATTGCGTGTGCAAAACTTGAAATCTCTTTGTGTTTTCTCCTTTCTGTTATCTCCTGATATAATAGCAAAGAGCGTCATCTGCTGAACTACGAAATATTCGTGCCATACTTATTCAAAGACATCCCGCACAAGTTCACATTAGTGTGTATGTTTGTGCTTGTAAGTATTATATTTATTTATATATGGTCACTTCAGCCGTGTAACCATATATGTACATTTTGGGATATTTTTTCCTTCACCTTTCCTGACGAAGAGCCATGTTGGAAACGTTATACACCTACTCTTTTTTTCCTTCTTATACTGAACGTTAACCTAATACATTCCATGTCGACGTCCTTTTCACTTTTGTTTTTTTGTCATTTTTCATTTTCAATTTGCCTATTATCACCCGCTCACACATATGTTCTACGTCCTACCAACGATGCTTTGGAGTATCTCATTCTTGGATTTCCTGACACCTTGATTTACGTTACTCTTTGAATTCATTCGGAGTACGTCGTTTTTGTGTATATATATTGACTGCGACCCTGTTGGAGCACTGCCTTAAAGGGTTTTAAGTCGAGAAGATCGACCCCAGGTTTTATTCTCTGTAAGTCTAGAACTTATTCTATCGGACTCTTTTACTGAACGACTAAGTTGCGGAGACGTAAACGACGCACCAATATCGAATGATAAGCGTTGATGGGGAGACAGACACAGACATAAAGACAAGCAAACATAAATACACACACACACACACACATATATTTATTTATTTCAGTTTCCATTTACCAAATCCACTCACAAGGCTTTGGTCCTCCTGAGGTTATAGTAAAAGACACTTGCCTAAGGTGCCACGCCGTGGGACTGAATCCAGGACTATGTGGTTGAAAAGCAAGCTTCTTACCACACATTTCTACCTATATATATATATAACAGAGAGAGAGAGAGAGAGAGAGAGAGAGAGAGAGAGAGAGAGAGAGAGAGAGAGAGAGAGAGAGAGAGAGAATGGAGTTCTGTGTGCCTTAACGTCTATCCAACTCGGATGTACAACTTCACTGTCACACATGGTCTATCTAACCACACACATCCCGCAATCCAGCATTCTGTCAAATTACAGAAAAGTCTTACTTTGCGGTGAGCTGCCATTTTTTTTTTTTAACCTCCCAAAATATTTGTTGTGCAGTTTCGATCCCATATGGCGTTAGGCTGCTTTATTACGGCTGAGCTATTCTTAAGATTGGAATGCTGCCCTCGTCAATAACACGTAGGGGATGTGAAGGTGTCAAACATAAAATGACAGATACCATTTACTGTTGGTTTTACTTCAAAACAAATAAGAGAAACTCTTGTAAAATGTCTTCAACTTCATCTTCTTACGATGATTATCAATACAATAATAATAATAATAATAATAATAATAATAATAATAATAATAATAATAATAATAATAATAATAATAATAATAATGATAATAATAATAATAATAATAATAACGATGATGATGACTACGGCGGGAATGATGATTATGATGATGATGATGATGGCGCCGCCGACGACGATGGTGATGAAAAAATTGATATTCTCTAACTGGAAAGGTTTTTTTCTTACATTTTATAAATTTTTAAGATCATTTACCTTTAGATTTTTTTGTTTTCTTCTTGCATTTGACTGTGTGTGTGTGTGTGTGTGTGTGTGTGTGTGTGTGTGTTTGTGTATAACTGTATGTATATTTATTTTTTCTGCCTTTTAGTGTGTATAGTTGGGTAATTTTGTGTGTGCGTATGCCCCCGCGATAATATTGCGTACAATTCGGGAGTTACACGCGAAGATTCTACGAGCGCGCGAGCACACGCACACATACACACACATACACACACGCACACACACATATATATACACACTCACATACACTCACACACACATATATATATAAGCGCAGGTGTGCCTGTGTGGTAAGGAGTTAGTTTCTCAAAGATATGGTTCTGGATTCAGTGCAACTGCGCGCCACCTTCTCCAAGTGTATTTTGCTGCAGGCAGAGGCCGACCAAATCCTCCTGTGTTGATCTATTAGACGGAAATTGAAAGAAATTAGTCATATCAGCCTGTCTGTTTGTCTGCCTCTGTCTCTATCTATCTATCTATCTATCTATCTATCTATCTATCTATCTATCTATCTTTGTCTTTGTGTTTGTGTTTTTCCCTCATATTCTTCTGACAAGCAGTGTTGGCTTGTTTATGCCCCCGTGATCTAGCTCTTCGGCAAAAAAGACCGTTAGAATAAGTACCAGGTTTTCCAGAAAGTACTGGGGTCAATTTGTTCGACTAAATCGTTCAAAGTAGTGCCTCAGCATGGCCGTAGTTTAATGGCTGAAACAGGTAAAAGAAATATATATATATATATATATATACACACATATATATATATGTATATGTATGTATATATATATATATATATATATATATATATATATATATGCACACATATATATATCTATACATATATATTCACACACAGACACAAACGCCTACACACACACACACACACACACACACACACACACATACACGCACGCACGCACGTATGCACAAAGGAAAGGAATGCTTTTCTAGTGACTGACTGTATGTGTATGTATGTGTATGTGTATTTCCGTGTGAAGCTGTGCGTACGTATGTGTAAATGTAAGTATATGTATAAAACACACTTAAAGGCGCATTAAGAGATAAACAGAAAACCACATAGACGCAAACTTGAAGATTTCATACTCATTTACCCAAACACATGTAGAAACCGAATCACACACACTCATACGCTCACTCGGATATCGAGTTTGTTGTTTCAACTGTTGTGGATCTCAAACTACAGTTGATAAAATGCTCAACTACCGTTTGCAAATATTCCATATGATGGCGTTGTAATGTCCTAATACTAATTTAATATGTTGATATCATATATCAATATCTTTGTATTGATATAATATTAAATATTTTGTATATCGGTGTATATCATGTAAAATACTTAGCGTTAAGTGAAAAATAAGATCTCAGCTGTTAAATATTTCTTCCCTATATAAGTACCAGACCGATAAATAGCGTGCAGGGAGTACTCTATTATTGACCTCAGTGCATAACTGGTACTTTATTCTGTTGACCCCGGAAGGTTGAAAAGTAACGTCAATCTCAACAGGAATTGTATTCAGAACGTGAAAAGGAACAATTAAATACAGCAAAGCATTTTCTGCGACGCACTGATAATTCTGTCAGTGTACCGTCTAACAGTATTTTAATGTCAATGTTAAGTTTATCGAGGAATGTATTAACAAAATCTTTTGCTTGTTTCAGTCATTAGACTGCGACCGTGCTGGGGCACCTCTTTGAGGAATTGTTAATCGAATGAATCAGTACCATTTTGTTTGGCTTAAGCCTAGTACATTTTCTATCGGGGTCATTTGCCGAAACCGCTAAGTTATGGGGATGTAAGCAGACTACCATCAGTTGTCGAGCGTTGGTGGATACAAAGACATACATTGTATAATATACAAACATACATACATACATACATACATACATACATATATATATATATATATATATATATATATATATATATATATATATACATATACACAAATATATACATATGTAAACATACATACATACATACATATATATATATATATATATATATATATATATATATATATATATATATATATATATATATATATGTATATATATATATTTATATATATATATTATTCACCGTTAGACGGTGCTGAAAGGGACATATATATATATATATATAACCTTCGACAGAGTAACAGTTATATATACAACTTGAACAGACACACATATCAGTACATAAACATACGTTTATATACACATACGCATATACACACACGCAGACACGTCTATACTTACATACGTAAATACTCACATACATTCATACATACATACAAGCGTATATGCGTATGTGCATGCATACGCATGTACACATGTATACGTACATGCATACATGCACACATACACATACACATATACATACACAAATACATACATACATACATACATACATAAACACATATATGTCATGAATTAACTGTTACTTTCTCAGATGCAGCACGAAGCTTTTTCACTGAAAAGTTTGCAGTTTCAAAGCGACAAAAATATTTTGACACAAATTAAATTTGAATGTTGAAATGAAACTAACGGGTTTTGTGTGTTCTTAAATGGCTTACAAACATCTCCCATGCTGCAATTGTTTATATATATATATATATATATATATATATATATATAATACGATGCACTTCTTTCAGTTTCCATCAACCAAATCCACTCACAAGTCTTTGATCGGCCCGTGGCTATATAGGAGGCACTTACCCAAGGTGCCACAGAGTAGGACTGAACCTCGAACCATATGCCTGGAAATGAAGAAAATAACTTGCAGTATTTATTTTCGTCTCTTTACGTTCTGAATTTTATTTCTCACGCAGTTGCTTTTGATTCAGTATTTCAGAAAATAAGATGACACTAAAGTACTCCAATCGACTCACTTCTCGTGATCTGATGACGGATGAACATAATTTAACTATTTTTTCAACCAAGTCAAGCTAACGCGTAGGAGTTCGTTCGTTGACACTATTATTATTATTATTATTATTATTATTATTATTATTATTATTATTATTATTATTATTATTATTATTATTATTTTATTTATTTTTTACTGCAGCGAAAAAATAATAATATTACAATTCTTTTATCTAAATTTCTAATTGGCTGGTCAATACGAAGGACTGAGTTTATAGTCTTCATAAGGCCTTTAAGACTGATGAGGTGTTGTTGGTTCGGCTGCTGGGAAACATTTGCAGGGTAGGATTTCCAGAATGTAGCTAGAATTCTTGTGAAGAAACGACTTGCTATAATGACTAGTGTTGAACCCAGTGACAGACACAATATATAATGACAATATGAGGAGAGAGGGAGAGAGAGAAAGAGAGAGAGAGAGAGAAAGGAAGAGAGAGAGAAAGGGGGATAAAGAGAGCAAGATTGAAGGTGGTGCAAGAGCTACTAGCTTCCACAAACAGATATAAACTAGTAAAGGTTGAAAAGGCAGTGAGAGGACACAGCATGTCTGTTTTCTACAGTTCGGATTGACTTTGTATCAAAGTTTCGGTTGGAATTTCTTCGGATGTAATCTAGAACGCGCGCGCGTGGTATTTCTCAACATCCAAAACATCGCAGCAGTATTTCTTTTGTGTTTCGCCAGAACTTTGTAGTGATAGTTGTTGGCGAAGGAAATGTCTTCAGAAGATGAAAAAGCCAGTCTTTGTTAGACACCATTTTGCCATGTTCGCAATGCGCGTTCTCTATGAAAGATCCCTCGGTGATAGTCAAACCTAGTTTTTATAATGAACTTGAAAGATTATGAATTTCATACGGTTCCTGTTGGAGTAATAACGAAAGGGGATCAACCGTCTACACTTACAAACATAGGTAGATTTGTCTGCAAGTTAAGTTCATTTGTCTACGTAGGCACTTATATGTTCCAAGCGTTCAACATAATCTCATCGACCATCTGGCTAACAAATTAATATATTTATACTGCTATAATATCTTAGCATAAATACATTCACAGTGAGAGCCATTAATCGTCGGTAAGTGATATTATAAACTGCAAGAACTTTATATTATGATAACTAAATCTGACAAGGAATATAATTTTATGAACTCTAACATAATAACTATAATTAAAATTTTTTTATGAACTCTTATATAATTACTATAGTTAAAATATGAAATACTTTCACTGTGGTCTACACGTGTTAATAGGATGAGTATGTGTGTGTGTGTAAGAAATGTTCAGCAAGCTGACACGTGAGTATGAAAATAGCGATAATGTAAGCTTTACAATTTAGATATAAAATAGTAATAATATATATATAATAGTAATAATATTATATAATATAATATTCAAGACTGGCAGAAATTAAATAAAACAACTTCAATAAAATGATATGAAACTTAGAAGGATAGTACAGTGTAAAAAGGAGATGCATTAGCTTGATAGATTATGAAGTTCATACTGTTCCTTTCGGAATGATAACGAAATGGGATCAGTGATTGTCTAGTATTTTCTTTATCCATCTTGAAACGATAAAGGGCAAAAATCGAACAGCTTTAGTGAAGTGCAAGCTAACGCTGAAGATTAACCCAAATCAAACGAAAATTCGGAAGAGTTCTATCTGGTAACCTCCACCTTCAACTTAAGCAACATGAATACATGTAAGAATGTCCTGTCTTCTGTAATGCGCCATTTTCCATCTACACACAAATAATATAAGGCTTTTGATTCTTACAATGTTAAGTACAACTATTCTTGCCTTGATAACATCACTTGCATGATTACACATCTGCATACCCACAACGACTGTCTTCTTGCAGATGTCATTATAAAATCCCTTTGCTCAATCTTGAAATTGTGTAATACCGAATATTAATACAAAACATAGCGTTATCCAGAGGAACTACATCAGACTTACCACTAACAACTTCAAGAGACATTTCATTTAATATTTATGTTGAAGTCGAAGAACATGAAGAAATCCTCATTCTTGTCCCGATTTATCTAGAATCTCTGAGATCAAGGACACCTTCAGCCCACAATAAGTGGAGATGTTGTTGACAGAAGTACTCCCTATTTCAAAGGTTCACACAACAATAGAATTTGCGTATCTGAAAACTTCCAGATACACGAAGTAGAAAAGCCGAGATGTTAAATACCCTTTAACATATACAGACTTTTCACAAGAGAATTTTCGGCCAGCAGTACATCCGGAGTCAAGCGACAGAATTTTCAATAATTTTTTTTTTTTTTGTTCGAGCCACAAGACGTCGTCATCCCGCATATCATTGACTAAACACCTTGGCCGTTTATTTAGTTCTATAATTTAATGGTTCTGATTTAGAGCCAATGGCATTTCCGATTAAGTAGCTCAAGTAGACCAATAACAACTGACTTTACTAACGAGTAACGAGGAGCATTATACTAGCTGTCCGCAGTTACATATTCATTTGTGAATAACATATGAAAGATGTGAGGCATACTGCATGTCTGTATGAAACTTTTCGTAATGCAGTACTTGATCATTAGCAGTTTAATTATAACTATATACTCTAAATTATAGATTGAGTTCTCATTTCATTCGCTTCTACATATAAAGGTCTGTATAAGTGTGTGTACCTGTGTACATACTTATATACACACAACTGTGTACACAAGCACACACACACACATAAATATATATGTGTATATGCGTGTGTATGAATGTATATACACACATATATTTCGTGTGCATGCATATCTTTACATCAACTGTGATATCACTTTAATATACTGATATCGCTATTCGACATGATATATTAGATTCTCAACGTCATAATATCATGTGGTGTCTATAACAGAATAAATAATTATTCTCTACTTAAGATGGCGTGTCATTCGATACAATAATATACAATGCCATATCACACATCACACTCCATATATATACATTCCCCCCACCCACAAACACTATTGTCATCTAACCTAACTCATACACATACACATGGATTCATTTGTTCATACATTAATATATTAATATATATGCATGTTTATATCTGTAAGTATATATACATATATGTGGATGTACGTGTATATGTGTGTGTATATATATATAGATATATATATATACATATATATGTATATGTATATATATATATGTACATATATATATGTGTCTGTGTGTGTGTGTGTACATATATATATATATATATATATATAAATGTATGTATATATATAGACATGCGCACACATTTGTGTATATGTTTACTGATGCTTAGCGGATGTAGGTATATCACATTGTTTGAAATATATCTTTAGCCAAGACGAAGATTTAAAGATTTATATAAATGTGAATGACACTTGGTATTAATGAAAATATATATGCATTTACGTATACATATACGTGTTTACGTACAGATATATGTGTTTGTGTGTGTGCGCGCGTGTTTATATATATAATATATATATATATATGTTCATAGATATACTTATATTTATGTATATGTAAGTATGTATAACTTAAGTGAAATAAGATATATGTCAAGTGTATAGTGTATGACTAAGATAAATAATTTGGTGTGAAAGTAAGGGAAGTGGTGTGTTTATTTGTCTCAGCTTATACCAACCAAATATGTCCTAGCGTACACAGTGTATGCTGCTGCTGGAATATATATATATATATATATATATATATATATATATATATATATGTATGTATATAAGTATTTATATGTATATATGCGTGTATGTATGTGTGTGCATAGTCACAATGAACTTCAACGCATTAACTTTCATAACTAACATACCACCTACTTTCTTTTCCTCTCGCTTCTTTTCCGCTCTCACGTATATATATATATATATATATATATATATATATATATATATATATATATATATATATATATATATATATATATATATATATTTATATATATATATATATATATATATATATATATATATATATATATATATATATATATATATATATATATATATATATATAATGTATTTATATATGTATGTATGTATACACACAAAGTGCGATGGGTAAACTCTCGCAATTTTATATTTTTTATTTCGCGCGTGCGCATTGTTTGCTTTTGATTTTGTCGACTACACAGTATAGTAGGGTTAGTTGGGCAACGTCTGTGAGAAGAACAACACCATGATGCAATTTACTCTGCCAGAAATTTGGAAACGGCATGCTGTACTGCTTGGCATTCGCATCGGACTCTCCAATACGAACATTTCAAAACGTTTGGGTGTCAGTCTGAGGACGGTATAAACTGAGAACATGTACTGAGAGTGATAAAAATCAAACATCCAGTCAACCTCATGGTGTTTGGAGTGATCACTAGTGATGGCGACGTTATGCTGCGTCCATTCATCTTCTCACACGGCCTCAGACTCAGCATGGAGGCCTACGTTAAGTGCCTGGAGGAGGTAGTACTGCCCTGGGTCAAGAGGGAGGCTGCTGGAAGACCCTATGTCCAGCGACAGTACTTTGCGCCATACCACAGGAAAACCCAGTCATGGCTGTCAGACAATTTCTACGAACACATCATCCTTAACATCTGGTCACCTAACTTCCTAGTCTGCACCCCACTTGATTATTATGTGTGGGGCGTAGATGAACGACAGACCAACAAAACTGAACTGAAGGCAAGGATTATGGCAGCATTCACCAACTTAAACAAGAAGACCGTCCACAAGAGTTGTAGAAGATTCCGAAGTCGTCTGGAAGCCGTGGTTGAAGCCAATGGCGATATTATTGGATAAATTTACTCTTTTGTATTTCAAGATATTTTTTATGTAATTTTAGTAAATATTTCTGTTACAATGAGATGTGAGTGCTATTTTTATTTTTGCGTAATTTAGACAATTTATTCACAGCCCTGTATATATATATATATATATATATATATATATATATATATATAATACAATTATGATTCGGTTGAATTAGGTACTTAAACTGAGGCACCTTATTAGGTCGGAGTAACAAATACAAACATTCTTTTCTACTCAAGGCACAAGGCCCGAGATTTTCGAAGAGGGGGGGGCCAGTCGATTAGATCGACTCCAGTACGTAACTGGTACTTAATTCATCGAACCCAAAAGGATGAAAGGCAAAGTCGACCCAGGTGGAAATTGAACTCAGAACATAAAGATAGACGAAAACAGACGAAATACCGCGAAGCATTTCGCCCGGCGTACTAACGTTTCTGCTAGTTCGCCGCATTACATGTGCAAACAATATTCACTTTATATTGCATGTGATATTTTGTCTGTCTTTACGTTCTGAGTTCAAATTCCGCCGAGGTCAACTTTACCTTTCATCCTTTCGGGGTCGATAAATTGAGTAACAGTTGCGTACTGGGTCGATCTAATCGACTGGCCTCCACCCCACCAAAATTTCGGGTCTTGTGCCTAGAGTAGAAAAGAATATTAAGTGAATATCAGACTCAGTGCAGAATTGCTAGCATGTTATTCTTGCTGTGTATGCAGGTAATACGACCCAGCTTAGTGAAGAGATCCGCTCTTGGCTATTCAGACATGTACTTTATATTAAGATATTTTCCATAATATTTCCGAAGCGCAGATTCCAGTATAGATGAATAAAGTATAAATGAGCAGCAAAGAGGTACAGGTGTACATCAGCTGTACGTCTTTCTTACTAATTTATATATATATATATATATATATATATATATATATATATATATGTGTGTATAATGTATGTATATATATATATATATATATATATATATATATATATATATATATATATATATATATGTGTGTGTGTGTATAATGTATGTATATATATATATATATATATATATATATATATATATATGTGTGTATAATGTATGTATATATATATATATATATATATATATATATATATATATATATATATATATATATATATATATATATATATATGTATGTATGTATATACATATATATATATACATATATATATATATATATGTATGTATGTATATACATATATATATATACATATATATATATACATATATATATATATACATATGGACACTAAACTCTGCTTGCGAAGACCTGTTGGGGCAAGTGAAATCGAAATTGAACCAAATTCAATGACTGGCACCCGTGCCAGTGGAGCGCTGACAGCACCATCCGAGCGGGATCACTGTAGAGCAGCGGTCTGGCTTCTGTGCCGGTGTCACAGAAAAAGCACCATTTGGGCGTGATCGTTGCCAGCGTCGCCTTACTGGCACTTGTGCCGGTGGCATGTGAACAAAACATTCGAGCGAAATCGTTCCCAGCGCCGCTGGACTGACTCCTGTGCAGGTGGCACGTAAAAAATACCATTTGAGCGTGGTCGTTGCTAGTACCGCCAGACTGGCCCTTGTGCCGGTGGCACGTAAAAGCACCCACTACACACTCGGAGTGGTTGGCGTTAGGAAGGGCATCCAGCTGTAGAAACTTTGCCGGATCAGATTGGAGCCTGGTGCAGCGATCTGCTTCGCCAGTCCTCAGTCAAATCGTCCAACTCATGCTAGTATGGAAAGCGGACGTTAAACGATGAGGATGATGAGGATGATGATGATGTGCATACATACATATATATATACATGCATGTATGTACGTGTGGAAGAAGGCTGGTGGCCTTCACGTGTGCGTTTGTGCATGTGTAGGTGTGTGGATGATGGTGTGGGGCTGGGAAGTGGTCAGTGCTAGTGTGTGCGAAGTGGTGTGACGTGATGGATGTGGTGTTGTGTGGTATGGTGTGTTGGGGTGGGGGTTAGGTTGGGGGTTAGGTTGGGGGTTAGGTTGGGGGTTAGGTTGGGGTGGGGGTAGAGGTGGAGTATGTGGATTAGGCTAAGGCACATCATCATGTAGGACGCCAGAACATGCTAGGTACAATAATACACCGTTCACAGTGAGGTAAGACAAACATGAATGTTAATACAAGTATATAGATATGTCGGTGCGAAATCCAGCTTAAGCTGTAGATCCGACTCAGCGTTGGTTCTGGGTGCGGTATAGGTTTAAAAAGAACACATTTATGTTGTATATATATATATATATATATATAATCCAAGAGAGTTAAGGGATAATATCTATCCAATATACTGCTGGGAGGGTACCCAATTATTGTTACACTAGTGTTATACCAAGTGCAATAAGTGGGTGCAGGTAAAAGAGGTTCTTTTTACCCTAAATTTATATAGCAATAAGAAGATGGAGGGGAATATGAAGTACTCATCAACTTGCAGACAATGTATTTGGTTGGTCAATCTGTTTATTTTATAACCAAAATGACAAAAAAAAAAACACAATATACAGACACTTATGACATACCATGTCATATCAACAATTAAGATTTCAAATTTAAAGGACATTTAGCAATTTAAGAAGGGACAAAATCTTACAGCTGTTTCGGCCTAGCGTTGGCGTGCCCCATTCTACCTCTATAGCTCCCGTACGCTGTAGTAATTAGTAGATGAAAATGATGTAATGGGGGTACATGCATGATTCGCTAGGCGTCTTCAGAGATTTACAAAATTCAATTCATGAATTTTGCCAAATTTTAATACAAATATAAAATAAAAAATAAAAAATAAAAATATAAAAATATAAGGCACATAAAAACACCTACAAAAAGTATAAAAAACCCCATAAAAACTCCAATATACATGCAGATGCATGTATACATTACCATATACATGCATATGCATGTATATTGGAGTTTTTATGACTATTTATAAGGTTTTATTTTTTTTTTGTAGGTTTTTTTATGTGCCTTATATTTTTATATTTTTATTTTTTATTTTTATTTTATATTTGTATTAAAATTTGGCAGAGTTCAAGAATTGAATTTTGTAAATCTCTGAAGAGGCCTAGTAAATCATGCATGTACCACCCCCATTACAACATTTTCATCTACTAATTACTCTACTAATTACTCCTAATGTATCCTTCCTAGTATTTGAGTAATACTCAACTGTACTTTCTAGCACGTTGAGAGGCATATTCACTAATTTAGGTGAGTTTAAGGAGAGAGAATATTTATCCGGATCATAATAACTGGAAGGTCCAGTGCAGTGGCGGTAGGAGAGAGAACGGGAAGGAGGGAGAAAGAAAGAGAAAGAGACAGATACACAGGGACATGCAGAGAGACAGATAGGCAAAGAGAGAGATAGAGAGAGAGAGAGAGAGAGAGGGGGGGAACACAGTCTGTTATTTGTGGTCGTCGTAGCGTTCAGTATGTGTGTGGATGACATAGAAACAGTGTTGTCTATCATCTTGTATTCTGGGACTGGTTCTTATTCATTAGTAACATTAGTTTCAAATTTTGGCACAAGGCCAACATATTCTAAGGAGGGAATAAGTAGATTACATCGGTCCACAATGCTCAACTAGTACTTATTTTATCGACCCCGAAGGATGGAAGAGCAAAGTCTACCTCGGCAGAGTTTGCATTTTGCCCGGCGTGCTAACGATTCTGCCAGCACGCCGACGATATCAACATTTCTAATATCGAGAGACTTACACGCGGTAACTTAATTATAAAAGAATAGCATCGACTCTGCCGTTCTTTGATCGGTCAAAGGATATGTTTGCCGAACATGCAAAATGTATTATATTTATATATAAATATATATATATATATATATATATATATATATATATATATATATATATATATATATGCATACATATACATACATATACACACACATACATGTAAGTGCGTATGAAGAAAGCGACATACATACTTACGTATATGTGTGCATACACACACGCACATACACACATATATATATACAGACACACGCACACATATGTACATATATATATATGTATATGTATGATGCATATCTCAGGAAAATCATTGTGAACTCTGGTACAACATGCAGACATCTATCCAAATATAAATCAAATACATGACCTACAAATGTCGTTTAAAGTAGGGAAATCAGATGAAGTGATTCCTTAGCGCAAAAGTCGGGAACCTCTGGGGATTTATTTCACGTAATTGTTTACTGTTAAAAAAATTCTATCGCTTAAGATGAATATCCGTCCAATCATCTATCCGTATGTATGTGTACATACATTACATATAGGTGAAATAATGATTGTATGGTTGAGAAGCTCGTTTTTAACTATATGGTCTCGAGTTCAGTCCCACAGTACGGCATGTTGTACGGATAATGCCTTATAAGTGAATTTGGTAGACGGAATTTATTGGAAGCTTGTCGTGTGTGTGTATGTATAGTTGAAAAGTGGTTAAGAATCCATACAAATTAAAGGTTATATGAAATATGCAAAGGTGGAAACAACACAGAAGTATGATAAAAAATTATAAAAACTTTTTTTTTCCTTTAGTCGGACCGGATATTTTTATATTTATTACATTGAGTGACTTTTATAAAATATTACCGGTTTCAATGTGTTTGTCCATCTTATCAAATATTAAAAATTGAAGTCAAGAATTTGGGAATAAGAAAAAATTGAAAATTAAAATAGTTTGTTCTCATATTCTGTGGGTAATTAAGAACATGTTTACACATAGATATATACATATGCACGCGCGTGCACACACACATGCAAACCCATATATACATTAGGCTTTTTGAGTTTCCATCTACCAAGTCCATTCACAAGGTTTTGGTCGGCCCGTGTGGTTTGGAAGCAAACTTCAAACCACACAGCCAATAATCAATAATGCATAAATAACAACTGTGGCTTATGTGGTATTCTCTCATAATATACTTGTGGACACAAGAGCATAGCCATGCTGCTCAGTATATATTTGGTTATCCGGTATTTGTACCTCAAAGAGAATGTTCTAGTACTTACATTTATATCGTCATTGAGCTCAAATATGAAACAGATTTACCTCCACCATTTCATGCAAACCACTCTCAGTGATCTGGTCTATATTTTCAAATCCTATCGTTCAGATCACTAGATAAAATATAAAGACAATAAAATATACACAAGATAAATGACACGGAGTTTAGGAACAGGCCCCCTGATGAAATATGCTGGACGTAATTGCTACGCATGACCACGACAAATAATTCTATGCAGAAGCTAGCTGAAAGCTAAAATGTTACATGAGAAATCACTAATAAATACAGACATATGCGCGGTTTAAATATAGTAAAACTCTTTATGAAACTTGTTGATGTTTTTTCTCAAACTGTGAGTAAAAAAGTTTTAAAAAGCGTGACGATGTGGTTAGAAGTTGTCCTTCCAGCCATGTGGTTTCAGGTTCAGTCCCATTGCGCGGCACTTTGGGCAAGAGTCTCCTATTATAACACCAGGCCGAATAAAGTCTTGTGGTAGATGAACACAGTGTAGAAAGTGTGTGTATACATGCCGGGCGAAATACTTGGCGGCATTTTGTCTGCCTTTGCGTTCTGAGTTCAAATTCTGCCGAGGTCGACTTAGTCTTTTACCCTTTCGTGGAACGATAAAATAAGTACCAGTTGAGCACTGTGGTCAATGTAATCGATTTACCTACTCCCTGAGAAATTGCTGACCTTGTGCCAAAATTTGAAACCAATGTATTACTGGTACTTATTTAATCAACCATCAAAACATGTAAGAAAAATCTGACGGGGATAAAATTTGAGCTTAGAAAACAAATGGTCGTAACAACATACGGCCTGCACAGTCGGTCAGCCGAACACGATTTCTGCCGCTTTCAAAGGGATCAGAAGAGCAGATAATCTTTTCTACTATAGGAACAAGGCCTGAATTATTTTTTGTAGGTGGTGGTGGTGGTGGTGGTGAGGAGCTAGTCGATTATATCGACCCCAGTGCAAAACTGATTCTTATTCCAGCAACCCTGATGGATGAAAGGTAAAGTCGACTTTGGGCAGAATTTGAACTCAGAATGTAATAGCGGACGAAATACTGCTAAGCATTTTTCCGGCATGTTAACGATTCTGGCTGTTCGCTGCCTTGATCTGATGAGAAAATAATAAGATTAAAATAAAGATAAACATTAAAATAAATAAAAATAATAAAATATATTTGGGAAAAAAATCTAGGCAAATGCATCGAAAAGAAAAGAAAGAGATGGGAAGGGCATATATTAGGGTGGAGGGAGATAGGGGTAGATAAACAAAGAGAAAGAAGGAGTGAAGAGAATGCTTGTGGGTGCGAGTATGTATGTGTGTTTATGTGTATGTGTGTCAGTGTGTTTATGTATCTAGTTTCAGGTTGGAAATTTGTGACTTTAACCGATGGATAAATTGGCAGTGATGGCTGTTGGATGTGTGTGTGTGTTGCATGGAGGTGGGTGGGAGTAAATAGGAAAGTAGACTAGGGGGGTGGAAGGGTTGTCAGTGTCTTAGCTGAGGATATATAAACTCCTCCCTTCCTCTCTCAAGACAGACACAGATTCCTCTCTTCCTTCCCACTCCCGAGACATACACTACACACATACACTCAGCCATTACTAGTACCACCACCACCAACAACAACAACCACATCAATACTACCGCCACCACCACCACCACAACTACATTCACCAACACAATGTCTACCACCGCATCACCACCACTAACATTGCTACAAAAAACACCGCAAAAAATACCATAGCCACAAGTAACATCAGCACCACCACTAACCCAATCCTTACCTCCAACACCACCACTACAACAATCTCCACCACCGCCACCACCATCATCAAGCACTACAAGGATCACCACCAATACTATCACCACCACAACCGCAACCTCGACAAACATCTCTACATGCACCGCCATCACTACCACAACCGAAACCACTTACACAACCCTCACCCCACCAATTCAGTCACCACCACCTCACCACTACACTACCATTCACTACGCACCACCACTACCTCTACCCCCATAATTAGTAGTAGGTACTCCTGTTGAACCCTTTCTTACACGTCTACTCTGACATTTTTAATTGAATGTGAACGGGGGTGGGACGACAAGGATTGTCCACGGATCGTTCCTGGGAAGATCTGCTCTGGGTGTGTTTGTTTAATTTCAGGGCCTACATACATACATGCATACATGACTACATGCATACACACACACACACACACACACACACACACACACACACATTTATACACACACACATATACACAAACACATACTTGCATACAAATATACAGCGTGTTAGTGAATTTGCATGTGTGTGAGGTATTTTTGTATTGA
Source organism: Octopus bimaculoides (assembly GCF_046866305.1). Taxonomy (NCBI): domain Eukaryota; kingdom Metazoa; phylum Mollusca; class Cephalopoda; order Octopoda; family Octopodidae; genus Octopus; species Octopus bimaculoides. The sequence goes on from NC_142946.1 coordinate 34,203,096, forward strand.
ATATATATGTGTATATGTATGAGTGTGTGAGTATGTATATATATATATATATATATATATATATATATATATATATATATATATACATGTCTATATATATATATATATATATATATATATATATATATATATATATATATATATATATATATATATATATATATATATATATATATATATATGTATGGGTGTATATGTATATATAAATACTTATACGTACGTATGTACATACATATATACATACATACTTGTGTAGATTCGATGTTTTGTTTTTCACAATGTGGAGCTTCTGGTCTATACACTTTTAAAAATTGAACGCATGTGAGTGTATATATGCATATGTTTATTTTTTGTGTGTGTCTGTTTGTGCGAATGCATATGCCTCTCTCTCTCTCTCTCTCTCTCTCTCTCTCTCTCTCACTCTCTCATATATATATATACATACATACATGCATACATGCATACATGCATACATACATATATATATATATATATATATATATATATATATATATATATATATGTATGTATGTATATGTGTCTGTATGTATATATATATATATACATATATATGTGTGTGTGTGTGTGTGTGTGTGTGTGGATATGTATATATATATATATATATATATATATATATATATACATTCACACACACACACGTACGTAAATCTAGTATCCTGTATAACGACAGCGTCGACTCACGCTTAATTGGAAATCCGATCTCGTACAATCTCACTAAATCTCGGCCAATGTTATTTGATCCGTTGGTGAAAGCAGCATTTGTCAGATCTGCTCTTCGACAAGAAAAGACTCCAACCAATGGATAACTTCTGCAATGACGAGTGTAGACTCTGTGATAGAGTCTGTGTTATTGTATACTATACGTGATGTAGTCAATGTGACTAAATATACACCGTGGAGGTTTGTATTCTATGCGTTACTTGTTACAATCATTGGACTGCGACCATGCTGGGGCACCATCTTGAAGAATTTTAGTCGAACAAATCAAATCCTGTATTTATTCTAAAATCTGCTGCTTATTCTATTAGTCTCTTTAGCCGGAGGCTCAAACAATACAACACTGGTTATCAAGTGGTGGTTGGGAGCAAACACAAACATACACACACGTATATACTATAGGCTTCTTTCAGTTTCTGTCTACCAAATCCACCTACAAGGCTTTGGTAGGCCCAGGCTATTGTGGAAGGCGCTTGCCCAAAGTGCCCACATTTGTTAAATATCATAGACTCTATCACAGGCCTATCAGTGTGGTAAGTTTGCTTCTAAGTCACATAGTTCCGGGTTGGGTCCATCCACCATATATATATATACACGACGGGATTCCACACAGTTTCCGTCAACCAAATTAACTCATTATGTATTGGTCGGCCGAGGTATAAAGTAGAAGACAGCTGCCTAAGAAGGTGTCGCACAGTGGGATGAATCCGAAACCACGGGGTCTGCAATGCGGGCTTCTTAACCATTGCAGCATATAGTATATAATCTATATGACTGTTTGCTGCGTCTTGAGGTCATGTGACTTTACGATCTGTGTTGTGGTATATATAACTGTATACAATGTGCTACATGATCTATTTGATACACTATAAAATGCAGTGTGTTGTATGTGAATATATGTTGTGGCTGATTTGAATTTAGTTTTCCGTAATTCGTCATAACTTATTGTTTCCTTGTTACTGATAATTACTGATATATCGTGTTTCTGTTGATAAAAGTGTTATAGGAGTAATGTTATTTACAATGACAGGGTAAGTACCAGAATTAAATTTGTCTATGTATTTATTTTTCGTTGTTTCGTTTCAGGTTTAGTTTCACTTCGTGGGACTTTGTGCAAGTGCTTACTTCTATAGCTCTGGGCCAACCAATGCCTTGTGAGTGTACGAAAGCCTGTCGTGTGCGTATGTGCGTGTGTGTGTGCGCGCGCGCGCGCGTGTGTGTGTATAAAAGTCGAGTGGGTGTTGCGTATCATTACTTAATAAATGAAGAGAATGCATTATAAACAAACAACGACAGATAAAAAACGTATAGGTATACTGAGTGTACAACCGGACGGGAGACAGACACTGATGGTCCCTAATTCTTCATCAGTTATCAACCAAATGGTAATACTCAGTTTCGCACCATTAATGATAAGACTGAGAATTTCCCATATTGGTGGTGCTTGCGAATGCCGCAGAGAATGTCTAGCCTCAGGTAAACAAAACAGCACAGAGTGGATATACGAAAGTAAAAAATATAATTTAAGACGATGGACAAAGACGAAATAAACAGGAAACGAGCAAAATACGACCTTAGGGACAAAAAGAGAAGAATGATGGGTAACGCTTAGAAGAAATCCTAAAGAATATAGAAAACAGCAAATAGCAAGACAGAAATGTTTTGCGACTGAATAGCTGAGCAGATGCATACATATATAAATTTAGAGCCGTTTAAGAATCCATAAGTCAGAAAAAATTTGCACACATACGTTTGTCAGCAACGTGGGTATATTAATCGAAGTGTACAGTAC
>NC_142946.1:34210625-34218125 GCF_046866305.1 Octopus bimaculoides
CGCACACACACACACGCCCACACACACACACACACACACACACACACACACACACACACACGTACACATGTATACGACAGGCTTCTTTCAGCTTCCAGCTACCAAATCCAATCATCAGGTCATCCCATCAGTTCTGTCCGAATTTTGAATAAAGAAAACAAGTGATCAGATGTTATATTTAATTGAAATTTAATCATCTATGTACTTTCCCTGATTATCTATGACTTCCTTCCTTCTCTTTACAAGCTTTTTAATCCCATCAATGTAAAACTCTTTTGGTTTCAAAGCGAAGAACTCTGAAATATCAGTTTCGACCTCCTCCTGGCTTCCGAAAGTTATGTCCCCCAAATGATTCTGTAAACTATGAAACAAATAGTAGTCAGGAGGAAGGTCGGGAGAATAAGGTGGATGAGGAATTTTTCCCCAACCAAGCTCTTCGATCTTCTATGATGTGATCTTTGCAGTGTGGGGTCGTGCATTGTCCTGATGAAACATCATTTCTTTTCGATTCACTAAATCGGGTCTTTTTTTCTTCTTCAAAGCTTGGTTCAAACGCTCTAATTGCTGACAGTAGACTTGAGTATTGATTGTTGCATTAGGTGGTAACAGTTCAAAGTGAATTACCCCTTTGCAATCCCACCAGATAGAGAGAAGAACCTTTTTTCCATGATGTTCCCTTCTTGGTTGTGGTTGAGCCTTTTCCCTTTTACCAAGCCACTGTTCACGACATTTAACATATCGATAGAAGATCCATTTTTCGTTACCAGTCACAAGTCTATCCAAAAAGGTTGAAATGAGTTCGCGAGAATGGAGAGAAGAGCTGATGTCAACTCGGGATTTGCGGTTGCTTTCGGACAATTCATGAGGCACCCATTTTCCAAGTTTAGAAACCTTTCCAAGTTGTTGAAGATAACGATGAACATTTGTATGGTTTGAACTAAGTTTTATTGCCAATTCTTCAACTGATAATGCAGGATTTTCTTCAAGTAATGCCTCAATGAGCTTATCATCAAACTCAACTGGACGTCCTGTTCGATCTTCATCTTCAAGGCTGAAATCTCTACTTCTGAATTTTGCAAACCATCTTCTGCAAGTTCTTTCATTCAAGCATTCTTTCCCATGAACTGAGTGTATGGTTCGATTCGCTTCGGCTGCAAAGTTCCTTTTTTTGTACTCATAAAGCATTATGTGCCTCAAAAGCTCTTTGGATACTTCCATGTTAGAAAGGGTTTTAATCAAAGAAATTTTAATTCTATTATTCTGTAAAATAATATTTAATTAGTTTAAATCTACACAAATGCATAAAAATAATCTTTAATTCCATTAGACATTTTAAAATACTATTAAATTTCATTCAATTTTAAAAAGGTAAAATCAGACAACTTATGGCATGACCTGATATAAAGCTTTGGTCGGCCCGGGGCTATAGTAGAAGACACGCTGTGGGACAGAACCCGGCACCATGTAGTTGGGAAGCAAGCTTTTTACCACACAGCCACGTCCAGTGCCTATATGAAAAGAAAAGGTTTTTTCTTACGAAGACATGGAAAAAATACCCCAGACAAAAAATCCGGCTTCAAATGGAATAGAAATTTTTCGTTATACGAAAACATGCAAAAATTCGAATTGGATTTAATTAAACTTGTCAAAAAGAGAAAAAGTAGAAAAAGATTTTATAATCACACTAATTACTTTCAAAATAGGTTAATCGAACATTTATCACTGTACAAAAATGTCGTATCTATGTGCAAGCCTATAAAATAAACATTTATACAAAGTTAGATAGAGTCACGGGCAGAATAATACTATAAAATAATGTAACATAAATATACCACAAGACAAGTTCAAACTCATACAATATAATAACTGATGTGGTAAAAATCATTAGCAACGCATTTAACTGTAGTAAACTGATTAGAATTAATCAATCAATAGCAACTTCATTTAACATCAACATTGCTCACAAGGTCGATTGTCAATACAAGCAACCAATATGGCGTTTCTCTGAAGGATCTCTGAGGCGGGTTTCCTAACTCGTAAATGAGGAGATCTCTCCAGGTCGATCGGTTATTTCTCCCCATTGAGAGATCACAGAACCGGTATTATGGACATGTCGTTAGAATGCTGTAGAAGAGAACTGAAAACGATGTCTTCAAGCCAAGGCAAACAACAGGAAACCTAGAGGTAGATCGAGAATGGTATGGTTGGATAATACCCACAGTCTCAGTTGATTATATTTGGGGATCCTGCGGGAAAGTGTATTGAGGGTTGCTTCCGATAGGACCCTATGGAGCAGGTGCCAAGGGATTCTACCACCGCCACCCTCCAAGGAATTGTGGGCGGCGAAAATAGAGGGATGGATAATCACGAAGCCAATTTTACACCAAATTCAGTATATAAATTCGCCACCCCCAGCAAACAGTGTACTGGGGATAAATCAACATTGAAGATTCTGTAAATTCGAAAATAAGACATGCGGCTAGCTTAACTCAGTAGCAGAGACTTCATACTATTGAAGATAATTCAACCGAGATCGATATCATACATATCGATATCATACATATCTGTTTCTAGTTGTTTTGGAGTTTTTCTTTTTGTCTACTACTACTACTACTACTACTACTACTACTACTACTACTACTGCTGCTGCTGCTGCTGCTGCTGCTGCTGCTGCCGCCACCGCCACCGCCATCGCCACCACCACCACCACTGGAGATTCGGACCACCACCTGGATCTCCACCACTGGAGATCCGGACCACAACCGCCAAGATATCACTGAACAAGTCTGGCATATAAAAATAAAACTCAAAGGGCTACCATCCAGCCCCAGAGACTTCTCCCGTGTGCAGCTAATCATCGCGTCCCGTATGCCTTCGGCTGTTGTCAGCATTTCGCAGAACTCTGCATCCCTGACCGATAGGTGCGGCATACCCCGAGGTAGGAGATGGACTCCGCCCCATCTCCGACTGACCGCGCGCTCCGTACAACTCGGCATAGTGCTACTTAAATTCCGTACCCATCTGCTTGGATTCCAGTAGCATGCACTCGTCCCAGACCGTGAAAGACCGAATAGTGGTTTGGTTATCTCATTGCAACTCTTCCGTCCGAATCCATCGAACGGCTTTCGTCCCCGCATATATTAGAACACGCGCCCTAGCTCTGAGAACGCAACCTTCGTGCTTGGAATTGAAGAGTTAATCAAGAGCCAATCTCGTCGCCCGCACGTCGGTCGCTATGCCTCTTTTAAGCTTCTCTTCTAGCTTCTTAATTAGATCTTCCTCTATCCCAGATTCCTCTAAGTCTATTTCTTTACAAAACCCTACTGTCTCTAATCAGCCCTCTTCAGGGCTAACCATCATCGGTTGTTGACGATTGCATCCAACTATTTCCGATAGTTTAACATACTAACCCGGTTTCTGAAAGCTTGACGCGCAGTGAAGGACGCCTTCAGTTTCTAGTATCCGTAGCCCTGTCTATGGATCCTATCTAGGTTGACCGTACATAACACGAATTTGTGGTCTGTGTAGCCGACGACTTTGAATTGTGGACAACGTATGCGACTTCTACCTACAGGCTTAGAAATAACTCTGTCTAGATATGATCAGGAAGACCCAATGTTCCTTACCCATGTTCACATTGATGTATTTGGGAAATCCAGTCGGCTGAGCAGGTTTGTGAGGCTTTTACACCTCCCTCTCTTATCGGCTAAACCCTTCCTGACCAGGAATTTGTTCAAAATGATGTCCCAATCGCCTTCTTGAACTTAAGAGTGAGACGTCCCAAGGAAAACCTCCAAACGTCTGAAGAAATCTGGTTGCCCCACCCCAGTTAGGGTTTACATAGCGACTATTCTAAAAGCGCCACTCTCGCTATTGCTCACTTCCAGACCCACCAACTTACCATCCGGGTCCGAGAAGATCGTCCGTACCTCGAGATCCACACCTTACCTAAATAGCACTTCTACTTCGCTTCCCATTCTCGGCCGACGAAGAGAATCGTCGAAAATAGGGGCTAGATCGAGTGTGTCGGAGATCCTTGGTTTGCTTACGGCCATCACATCCATAGATAGTGACTTGAACATTTATACAACCTACTATTAAACGTCCCATGATGACCAGACAGAGATTGGAGTAGACACAAAAAAGCGTCTACTTACCCACCGGGTACCGCTGGAGGTCAGGTGGCTAAACATCCGTAAGGTGTTTGGGTTCTTCTGGGAACCCCCTTTAAAAGCTTACTCGTAGATTTTACATTAGGGCTTCCCACGTCTTAAGGGAAGTTCTCCCTAATGTTTTTATATGTCTCTATAGGCATTCGGACCAACATCAATGTTTCTGGCACTTGAAAGGTGCTGGTGTTGAAGATCTCTCTCTCTCTCTCTCTCTCTCTCTCTCTCTCTCTCTCTCTCTCTCTCTCTCTCTCTCTCTCTCTCTCTCTCTCTCTCTCCTTCCTTCGTGCTATAAGCGGCCATCAATACATTGTTGGCCATTCTCTCCAGCCCAAAGTTTTGTGTGTGTGTGGTTGATTGTTGTGGTTATTGATGTTTTCTTTTGGGTTGTTGAACTTATGTTAGTGTTGGTAGAACTGGTTGTGATAGCGGTAGATATGTTAACGGTTGTGGTGCTGGAGGGGTTGGTGATGTTGTAGGTGTGTCTGTGGGTTGTGGGTATTTTCTATGTTTTTGGTGTGTGTGTGTTGGTGTGGGGCATGAGGTTTTATTGTCTTTTTTTGAATTTTTGTTTTTGGTTTTGATGTTTCCCCTTAATTTTCACTGCATGATGCACCTGTATCTGTATCCATGGAACCGGGGTGCGAGTTTATGTATGTATTTGATTTTAGAGGAGACGGAAAGAGGGAAGGAGATCTGCGCTGGTAGAGCCACTGGGTTTTGTGTTTCCGTTACCATTATGCTATCATCTGTTGAAGGTGATGGTGGTGGTGGTGCATCTGCTGCTGGTGTTGTTGGTGTTGTTGGTGTTGCTGGTGCTGCTATTGTTGCTGTTGTTGGTGTTCTTTCAGTAGTTGTTGATTTTGCTGTTCCCGTAGTTGATGATGCTGTGTTGGCGGGGTTAGCGATGCTTTTGTTGTTGATCTTTGCAGATTTAGTTACAGAGGGTTTAAGGGACCTGGTGTTGGAAGTAAGGGAATTCTATGGTTCTATGTCATCTGTTGGGGCAGAAAGCTCTCAAGTAGCCTGTTTCCCTACACAGGTGGCACCGTGGAATTCTACGCTCGATTGTAACATGTGGCTATTCCCCCTCCTGGAAGGAGAATGAGGTCTGGGATCTTCTGGATCATGTCTGGTTTAATGTGAAGTAGCATTTCCACGTTGATCCGTTACCAATTTTCATGTCGGGTTTGCTTTAACTCCAGGAAGTTGTTACTCCCTTCCGAGGCGGTACACGCTAAAATCCACCATAAATTTACCTCCAGTGGAATTTCTGAAATCTTTATTCTGATTGTCCTCCTTCCTAAATACGATGGGTAGAATACATATTTTTCACTCCGACAGGGAACCACGAAGTATTTGGCAACCAGAACTTCAGCCTTGAAAAGCACTGAAATGTACTGAAACTGCTTCGCTCTTGAGATATGTCGGGCAATGTCTCTTTCAATGCATCTTCCATATTTGCCTGACTAGCCGTCTCCAGTCGCTTTGTGTTTATAGAAACAGATTTATAAATTACAGCTTTTGTGTGTGTGTGTGTTTCTGTTAACACCTCAGGAGTAGGGCTCTAACTGATCAACATTAGTCCACCAAGAAAGCACTAACAGGTATGACAGACATACAACTTTTTAGACTTGAAATTAAGAAAATATCATAAAATACCAGCAAAAAAGGAGTGAAATCATACATGAGGTATGGCCCCAGTACAACATTTGTTATACTTGTTCCTCCGGTGTTGGCTTCTATTGTGCAAATTGCCTTCTTAGTATATAACAAATTGAAATGTGGCGAGGTGGCTGAATCGTTAGCACGCCGAGTGTAATGTTCGGCGGCATTTTGTCCGTCTTTACGTACCGAGTTCAAATTCCACCGAAGTTGACTTTGCCTTTCCATCGTTTCGGTATCGACAAAACAATTACAAGTTGAGCCCTTGGATCAATGAAATAAACTTAGCTCCTCCCCATCAAACTGCTGGCCTTGTGCCAAAATTTGAAACCAATATATAGCAGATTGACCAAATCGACGGCAAACGGCCGGACATTTTTGTCATAAAGTACCAGACAAGAAATACCTCCTCTTCGGTTTGACAATCCTAACAGATGATAATGTAACTCTAAAAGAAATGGAGAAATTATCCATAGATAACGACATGAAACTACAAATAACCAGAATATGGAGAGAGAAAACAAAAATTATTAAACAACATGCAAACTAATAAATATACCTGAGGACTCAAAATATTTCCAACATATAGAAAATAGCCACACAAAGCATTGCAGCACTGCACACGTGTATCGGAATATATTACAATAGAAAATAACCAAACAAAATACTTCACTTAGAAGAGCCACAAAGAGCTGCGGCAGACAGAACAGTGAAAGAATGCAAAAAAAAAAAGTCTAACCAAAAGAAAAAAACAACAACACAAAAACCTTTTATTGCCGCAAGGGTGACAATAAACAAATAAGTACAAATATATATTATATATATATTATATATATATATATATATATATATTATATATATATATATATATATATATATATATATATATATATATATATATATATATATATATATATATATATATATATATATATATATAAGTCAACGAAATATATTTTGCTAATGGGCTATTTCAAACCGGATTAGTAATTGCCAATCTAAATATCTCTGTTCAAAATATCTCTTTGTGAAAGGAAGATATAATACAGGGAGAAATAAAAATAATAAATCCGCTAACAAAAGAACATAAAGCAAATATAGATAATAGAAAAAAAATAACTTGGAAAGGATAGGATCAATGAAATATCTCAAAGATACCGTACTCAAAACTCTACACCGACAATATATCCACTGAGATTTCTATTCCGTCCCATAGGGTGAGGAATTTGGTGAGAGTGACTGACACGCCACTGGTCTCGCCCAAATTCGTACATATAGTGTTGGTACGTCTCTAGAGTAGATATTGTCATTCGTAGTGTTTCTCATTCTCTGACAGTCTTGCGTCGGATGTAAGTGTCTAGAGAGATGGGGGTGGGTCGGTGGGTAAGTGTTTTGTTTAATGAAAACTGACAGCAATATTTTAGAGAGAAGGATACGATACAAATACAACAGACGTATACACACGTGCGCACACACATATATACATACGTTTTGCAAATTGAGGGTAACAGAGAGGAGAGAGAGAGAGAGAGAGGGAGGAGAATGAGAGTGAGAGATAACTGGACATAACTTTTGTCCACTATTGCATTAACTTTTCACTCTCTTTCCACCTACCTACCTACCTACCTACCTACCTACGAAACTATCTATCTATCTATCTATCTAT
>NC_142946.1:34225625-34228125 GCF_046866305.1 Octopus bimaculoides
GTAGCTCCTGCATCACTTTGATGACATTTCGAGAGCTTTGGGACATGGCTCCAACACCGATGTCATCTACCTTGATTTCAGCGTGGCCTTTGACAAGGTTGATCATAAGATTCTCTTGGTAAAACTATCCAACATTTGTGTTTCTGGAAAGTTACTACAATGGATCAAGTGTTTCCTGACAGACAGAACCCAACACGTTGTCGTCGAAGGAGTAAAATCAAGCCCAGCCAAAGTCAGTAGTGGTGTTCCACAAAGCACTGTATTGAGCTCACTTCTTTTCATCATCTACATCAATGACTTTATTGACATCATCAAGCAACATAAGAATCTTTGCAGATGTTTCCAAGATCCAGAAAGTTATCAATGAAGTGAGTGACTGGACATGCCTTCAGTCAGATCTACTGGCTGTCATCCAATGGGCAGAAAAGAATAATATGCTACTGAACGAAAAAAAATTTGAGTTAATCCACTCTGGAAAAGAGAATACCCTGAAACTCCCATATTCCATTCGTTCAGGTGAAACTCTCGGTATACAACAACTTCAGAGACTTGGGAAACAACATAAGCTGGGCTGCTCATATAAACAGCAAAGCTGACCTGACCCGCAGAATGTGTTCCTGGATTCGCAGAACTTTCTAGTTGAGAGATATCCACACCATTATCCTTCTCTTCTCCACTTTTGTCCGACCTCACCTTGAATACTGTTGTCCACTGTGGCCTCTCCACACGAAACAAAGTATCATGAAAATTGAAGCACTTCAAAGGTCAATTACAAAAAAGATAGATAGCATGATAGGCCTTGACATGACTAGAGAAGCTCAAGCTTTATTCCCTCCAACGCCGCCGTGAGCGCTACAAATATATCATCATCATTGCCCAAATGATGTTGGCATCTCCTTTAAGATACATCCAAGACTTGGGCCCCGTGCTATCCGCCTACAACATAAATCATACTCGCATCTTATAACCATACGGCACGATTACTTCACCTCAATTGGCTCCGCTCTCTTTAACACCAAAACGCTTTAAAGCATAGACAGAGCCCATAAAGTTTAAGAAGTCTTTGGACAAATTCCTTCAAGAAACTCCGGATAAACCTCCTACACCCGTATATGTCTCCGTAAACAATAACTCTCTACTTAATTAGGCTATGTTGTCCGATTCCTGATTTGAATGACTTCACCAGGTGGTGCTATTAAGTTACATATGGCCTGGGCCAATACTGGCCGAAACCTATCAAAATATCAAAGTATCAAAAGTATATATGTGTGCATATATATATATATATATATATATATATATATATATATATATATATATATATATATATATATATATATACACACAAATATATATATACACGAGGTCCCATCAAAGCGTATCGGAACTGTTGCTATGGTAAAAGAGCTAAAGTACGAAGAAGTTAGCCATTCTCTCTGGAGCAAACTTACTCTATATATCTACAAGATATTATCTTGTATAATTGTCATAAAGTGCTGTATGCTTACGTCTATATCCTGTATAGAGAGACTGGCAGACCAATTATGTTCTGGTACCTCTTTCTGAATACCTTTCCAGAAAGCGTTATGAATGTTCAAAACTGGAAAGGATTCGGTTGCTTCCAATAAACTACATGCCTCGCACCACACAGCTTTAGTTCTACTAATTTATGGTCCGAGAAAATCGTTGGTAACCCCTTGACATTATGAAAGTGAGCTACATTCGTAGAGAAGGAGAGATCAGGACATTTTGACTCTTTGTTGGGTAGAGCTCTATTTGCTCCATGGCTAGCATGTTTGTAGGTTCAAGAAAACTGCCTGCCTCTGCTCAAACTTTGACATGCCTGAAAGGAGACGACCTTCAGGCCACTCGACATTAAATAGGCTGAAGTCTAGAAGAAGTATGTGAAGGCTTTTATATTGGTTGGTTAATACCTCCCCTATCATTTCGAGGCTGTCTTCGAATGAGTCCCCATGGTTTGGGGATCTGGTAGGCGATATGTAGTACATATTACCATTTCGATTTGCTTAATATGTACTATCAGTGATTCACAGACTGAGTTTCAATGTGACAGCAAGACTACAGGCGTGATACCTTCCCCAATATACATCTCAGCACCATCATTAGTTTTTTCTCTGTTATCAATTCAAAATAAAACATACCTCAGCAGGTCTATTTTAGTATCTCCTCTATCAGCAGCGGTCAGATGTGTTTCTGTTAGTGCCATGCATATTGCTTGATTGCATATAACTAGATCTCTCAGTTATGGGTTTTGTGCTGGTGGGATGTCAGCAATTGCATTAGTGTGGCGTATGGGGTGTTCGAAGTAGCCATTGATCTGGCATTTGTGTAGGCTTCAGGAGTGGTCACCCTGGATCTCGTAATGCTTGCGATAATCTTGCGTGCTGGTATGTGTTTCTTTGATTTGTGTTTGTTGTAGCTAGATCACCTGCCTTATAATCCTTTGAAAGATATTGGAAAAAAAAAAGCAAATACTACT
>NC_142946.1:34233125-34238125 GCF_046866305.1 Octopus bimaculoides
CCCTGCAGCTTGCAACGATTTCAGACGAACTTGCAGCAACATCAATCATGTTAACCTTACTGATGACGAATGGCCTGTTAAAAGCATGGACACAGCCTCTTTCTCCAGGTATTGGACACGAATTCTTCCTCCAAAACATAGACACAGTCGTTTCTTCCAAACGGTAGGTAAAGTCCACTCCGCTGGAACAAGCCCTTAAAGAGGATCATATTGGATACTGCTGTAACTCCAGAGACTTCATGACTTTATATTCTACTTTTTACTTCATCTACTTTTTACTGCGGCCATGCTGGGGCACCGCATTGAAGAATAAATCGATCTCAAGACTTATCTGTTTTCTTTAAGCCTACTACATTTTCTATCGATCTCTTTGCCAAACCGCTAAGTTACAGGGACGTAAACACATCAACATCGGTTGTCAAGCGGTGTTGGCGGACAAACACAACTACAAAGACACATACATACATACATACATACATACATACATACATACATACATACATACATACATACATATTCTTTCACTTGTTTCTGTCATTTGACAGTGGCCATGCTGGAGCATCGCTGTTAGTCGAACAAATCGACCCCAGGACTAATTCTTTGTAAGCCAAATACTTATTCTATCGGTCTCTTTTGCCGAACCGGTAAGTTATGGGGATGTAAACACGCCAACATCAGTTGTCAAGCGCTGGTGGAGGGACAAACACAGACACACAAATACATACATACATACATATACTATATTAATAAAGCTACAAAGACATCACAAAAACTGCTACTCAAAGTTTCGCGTTCCCGTTCGTCGGACAGTTTTGGTTGACAATGGAACAATAAAAAATAAGGTTATGTATAAATACACAATACATTGATAGAGAACATTCTACTTCATCAGCATATATATATATTCCTGCAGGTACGATACGAGGTTTAAAACGTCAACTGAAAAAATACCGTATGGGTAAATTTTTGACTTTCGAAAATGTTTTGACTTTTGCATCTGAATTTTGCTTTTACACCTAAAATATAGACATCTTTTAGTATCAGAATGCTGGTACATATTTCGCCTTCATATTTTACATTCGACTTTTGAGAAATTCTTCAACTGTTTTGCAAATTTAAATTATATATATACACACACATAATGGGTCGCCGTGCGTATTTCTAAATGTACAATTTAGTTGTAGCGAACTAGAAAAAGCAAAAGAAAAAGAAGGAAAAAAAAAACAAAAATCAGAAAATAATAAGTGGAGGGAGAAAGAAAAAAAACAGAAAAAGAGGTGGTGGAAGAAAGAAAAAAGAAAGTGAAAGAGAAAATAGAAAGTGAAAAAGAAAAAGAGGAAAAACAGATAGAGACAGAAAGAGAAATGATTTGGAAGCTGGCGTTCCCAAACAGTGTTAGATATTTGTGTAAGCTTGCAAACACCTACATATAAAAGCGCACGCATATAAAAACAGATATGCATATCTACATAAATACATACATATATACAATACTAACACACATGTACACACGCATACAAATATACAAATAAACATATACGTAGATATATATATATATATCTACATAAGTATGTTAAGATACATATATACACCATAATGTATATATGCATATAAATGTATTAAAAACTGTCTGGTGTATTGAATATTAAAATAAGAAAATTGATATAATATAATTAAGTGCAATGTAAATTTGAAAAATATAAATTTAAAAAGTATATAAATTTATGATTTAAATATTAAAACGAGTAAAAGTAAGAATTTAACCTCGGCAAAATTTTAATTTAAATTTGCAAAACAGTTGAAGAATTTCTCAAAAGTCGAATGTAAAATATGAAGGCGAAATATGTACCAGCATTCTGATACTAAAAGATGTCTATATTTTAGGTGTAAAAGCAAAATTCAGATGCAAAAGTCAAAACATTTTCGAAAGTCAAAAATTTACCCATACGGTATTTTTTCAGTTGACGTTTTAAACCTCGTATCGTACCTGCAGGAATATATATATATGCTGATGAAGTAGAATGTTCTCTATGTGGCTCGTGTGTTCTCGTCTACGTTTGTTTGCAATGTCCTGTACCCAGATATGTACCTATACATACAGGTGGATGTCGGTATGCACATACCTGTACGTATATATGCATATACTCATTTACTATTTGTTTTTACATGATTGAACGCAGCGCCTTTCAACTGTAAGTAGTTTTCGTAAACTCATATCCTCTGACGCTACTCTATCTCTTTCTCTTTCTCTTTCTTTTTTCCCCCTCTCGTTCTTCCTCTTTACTACTACGTATCTCGCTTTACCCCTCTCGTTCTTCCTCTGTTACTACTACGTACCCCTTTTTCCCCCTCGTATTTCCTCTCTTTCTCTTTTCCCCTGTTGCTCACCTATTCTTCTACTTCCTCCCTTTGTTTCTCCCTCTACCACTCTCTACCGGCATGGTCACATGCTTCCGGTCAATAATCCCTTCCTTCCTTGGCTTTCGCCAAGCAACGCACGCACCACTTTGTCCCTCGCGGGTTCGTGCCTCATCGCGTTCATACACACATAATTTTTCTCGTCTGGCCGTAAAGCCTTTTCTGTTTGTTTTCCTGTCTTGTTTTTTGTCCGCCACTACATTCCTCCATGGCTAGATTTAATTTGCGTATACAAATTTAATCTGCGATCCATGGGACGAGCCGTTTTAACGATGCGTCCTGCCCAAGCTCGTCGAAACGCCGGTGTTAAAACGTGGGTAGCTGATGAAGTAGAATGTTCTCTATGTGGCTCGTGTGTTCTCGTCTACGTTTGTTTGCAATGTCCTGTACCCAGATATGCACCTATACATACAGGTGGATGTCGGTATGCACATACCTGTACGTATATATGCATATACTCATTTACTATTTGTTTTGATATATATATATATATATATATATATATATATATACACGACGGGCTTCTTTCAATTTCCGTCTACCAAATCTACTCATAAGGCTTTGGTCGGCCCGAGGCTATAGTAGGACACACTTGCCCGAGGTGCCACGCAGTGGTGCAACCCGGAACCGTGTAGTTGGGAAGCAAGCTTATTACCACACAGCCAAAAGACCCCCTTCAGTCATGAATGACCATGGGATTGCACCTAGAGAGTTACCCCCTGGCATAAGTCTGGGCAAGGTTGTTGATGGAAGACCAGCAGTGGCCCATGCATACCAGCCTACCTTCTCCATGCCATCAATGTTATCCAAAGGAAAGACAAATGCTGATACAGCTTGGCATCAGTAACGTCGCAACTCACTGAACTGGAGCAACGCGAAATAAAGGGTCTTGCTCAATAATACAACACACAACCCGGTCCGGGAATCGAACTCATTACCTCATTATTGTGAGCCCGATGCTCTAACTTCTGAGTAATATAAATGACGGGCTTATTGCAGTTTCCTATTTCTTTATTGCCCACAAGGGGCTAAACATAGAGGGGACAAACAAGGACAGACAAAGGGATTAAATCGATTAGATCGACTCCAGTGCGTAACTGGTACTTAATTTAACGACTCCGAAAGTATGAAAGGTAAAGTCGACCGCGGCGGAATTTGAACTCAGAACGCAACGGCAGACGAAATACCATTAAGCATTTCTCCCGGCGTGCTAACGACTCTGCCAGCTCACTGCCTTGTTGTAGTTTCCGTCTACCAAAATCACTCAAGGCCTTGGAGGCGATAGTAGAAGACACTTGCCCAAGGTGCCTCGCAGTGGAACCAAATCCGGAATCGTGTGGTTGGGAAGCAAACTTCTTACCACACAGCCACACTTGCGCCTGTCTAGGTTAGCAAAAAAAAAAAAAAAACAAGAAAGAAAGAAAGAAGGAAAGAAAAGAATAGCTAGAGCCTCAGAACTGAAACATAATAATGGAATAGAAGAATAAAGAAGAAACAAATAATTGACGTAGTACTTGCGGTTGGAATTGCTTTGGTGGTTGGTCTGTTCTGATAGACCTTGGAAAGACAGAAGGCAAAACCGATATTTGCGAGATTTGAACGCGGAAGGAGAAGAGACGTCTAAAAATGACAGAAAGCTTTTTCTCTCTCGCCGCTTTACCGATTCTACCATTTATAACAACAATTACAATAAAAACTAATGAGATATCGCTGTTCGTGCAATGAACTAAAAATTCACTTTTATAACTAGAAAAATATAAAAAGTCACCATTACACAAACAAGTAAAATTATCGACTTTGCCAGTAATTCTGGAATTTTGTATTTTGCATTCTTTTATTTTTGTGTAGAAATTGATGGTGAAATTGTTTAGTGTTGGTTTCAGAATCGCTAGTGATGATGGTTGAGATTGAAACAGCAGGAATTGGTCGTTGTTTAAGTGTTGTAATTCCTATTAGAACCTTCAATTCGTAGCTGTGCTGATTAAAATTTCTTTCTTTAGTGGGTTTTTTTTTTTCCTTTTTGTTTTAGCGTATATTGTTTTATTTCTCTGCGTTTTATTCCTCCTCATAAATCTGTTAGGCGCAACTTCAAACATTTCTTTTTGACTAATGATGCGGCCATTTTGAAAAGAGAATTGCTTTTCAATTAAATGATTATTGTTCTTATTTTTCTTGTTGTTATGTTCGTCGTCGTTATCATCATCATCATCATCATCATCATCATCATCACCGCCACCGCTGCCGCCACCACTGCTGCCGCCGCCACCGCTGCCGCCGCCACCACCGCCGCCGTCGTCGTAGTCACCGTCATCAACATCATTATCATAATAACCAAACCACCACCACTTCCACCGCTGTCGCCGCCATCAGTGCCTTTATCAGCAACATTATTGTTGTTGTTGCTACCATTATCGTCATCATCACCATCGTCATCATCATCGTCATCATCATCATCCTCATCGTCATCATCAAGATTATTATCGTCGTCATCATCCTTATCCTCATCGCCACCTTTCGCTGCCGCCATCCTCGCTATCCTCCTCCTCCTCCTCTGCTTCCTCTTCCTCCTCCCCCTCTTCCTC
>NC_142946.1:34240625-34250625 GCF_046866305.1 Octopus bimaculoides
CGATATAAGAGCACATCGATTTATTTATATAATAGAACGTCGATATATATATATATATATATATATATATATATATATGTTTGAATACATGAATGTGTGTGCTTGTGTGTGAGTGAATTTCCATTATATGATATTATTATATTATACAGCACATTTATGTCAATTCTATCTATTTTATGTTTCAATGACAAAGTATTAAAAAAAAAAAAAAAAAAAGAGCGATACTCAAGCTTCAGTAAAACCGTTATTTTCCCTGCTGTGAATCTGTTTTTCCATTTGTGCTTTAAAGTGTTTCACTTCTAAACACTTCACACTCGGCTAACACACACAAACACACACACACACACACACACACACACACACATGTGCACACTCCTTTGTTCATATCTCTTTCCCTTTCTCTTTTTTAATCTTTCCCTTCATTTCACTCTCTCTCTGTCGCTTTCGTGTATACACAGTCTCTCTCTCACACACTCTCTCTCTCTCTCTATCTATCTATCTCCCTCGTATATATATATATATATATATATATATATATATCTATCTATCTATCTCCCTCTTTCTTTTTCTTTCTCTCTCACTCGCTCTCTCTTTCTCTCTCTCTCTCTCTCTCTATCTATCTATCTATCTATCTATCTGTCTGTCTGTCTGTCTGTCTGTCTGCTGCCTTTTTCATAGAATTCACTCTTCCTACAATTTCTCTCACATCTCTCTCTCTTCCTTCCCCTCTCTCTCTCACTTCCTTCTCCTCTCTCTCTTCCTCCCTCCCCCTCTCTCTCTCTCTCTGCGCGTGCGTGGGTATGTCTATAGTTCTTGCTTCTTTCTCTCTGTGATTTTGCTCGTCTATATCGTATACTTTCTCGCCCTACCTCTCACTTCTACCATCTCTCTCTCTCTCTCTCTCTCTCTCTCTCTCTCTCTCTCTCTGACTCACTCTCTCTCTCTGTTCCTCAGCCACCCGCTTCAGTATCCATGTGTTTCTTCCTCTTTCTTCCCTTTCTCCCTCATATGACCTGTCCCTTACATCCATTCCTTACTAATTAATCTCACTACTCTTGTATAATTTTTTCTGAATAATTCTTTCCTCCTCTCTAACATCATTCGTTAACCCTTTCATCCATTCATTAACTCGTTCATCCATTCATTAACTCGTTCATCCACCACCTTTCTCATTCAGTTTTACTTTCTTGTTTGCATAGTGAGGAAGCATGAATAGTACCCGTAACACTTTACAGAGTATCCAAGATCTATGGAAGAGTGGATAGACGGTGGCTACAAATTTAAGACCTGTGCCTAATACATACAGCAAAGTGCCCTTCATTAAAGACATCCAAGATGCCGTTGTTATTAAATCGGACGATGGATTAAGTGTACTATTGAAGTAGGTAGGCTACGATGGAATTTGAACTCAGAACGCAAAGAGACAAATCAAGAACTGCAAGGTGCCTTCTCTTTGTCCAACCGTTCTGCAGGTCCACAGCCTTTATTTTTCGACCCTGCAATGATGAAAGGCGACCTCGGAGGAATCTGAAATCTGACTATGAGGTACTAGAAAAACAAAAAAAAGTGCAAGATAGTTCGTCTGATGCTCTGCCGGCTCCGCGAATTCTACATATCAGCTTGAGACTGCATCACACAAATTGACAGAGGCCGTTTCTCTTTTTCTTTGCTACATCCTCTTCATTTTCTTTTCCCCTCATTCTATCGCACTTTCTTTCTTTTTTCTTTCTTTTTTCTTTCTTTCTTTCTTTCTTTTCATAGTTGCACCTTCTTCCTTTCTTAACTACAAATCTCTCTTTTCTCCCTATTTCACTCTCACTCTCACTCTTCCACTCATTTCTCCACTAAATTATCATCACACGCTCTCTCTCTCTCTCTCTCTCTCTCTCTCTCTCTCTCTCTGTCACCCCCCCACACACACAAACGCACACACACTTACAAACCATTACGCGATATTAATTACCCTTATTAAGTCGGCGCTCTGGCAGCATCGTTAGCACGCTGAGCAAAAGTTGTCAGCGGCATTTTGTCTGTCCTTACGTTCTGAGTTCAAATCCCACCGAAGTCGAGTTTGCTCTTTCATCCTTTCGGGGTCGATCAAATAAGACTTACCTCTTCCTCCGAAATTGCTGGCCTTTTTCCAAAATTTGAAACCAATATTAATTATTATTTCTTTTGCATCTCCCTTTCTCTCTTCTATTTTCCATCGCCCTGTTTCTCCCTCCCTCTCCCTCTCTCCATCTATCATTGTATCTGTCTATCTATCTATCTATCTGTCTGCCTGTCTCCCTCTCTTTCTCTCTGTCTTTCCCTTCTCTCTACAAATACCCAGTTTCTAAGTAACCCACTCTCCACCACCGACTTTCCTCTCCACCACCAACTTTCCTCTCATTCCCTGAAGTTTTCCATTAATTAATTGTTTGCAGCCAGTTCTACAAATACACGCGCACGTACACACACACACACACACAAATACACACGGATACACACATACCCGCATTAATTAAACATAGTGACAATCGCCATCACAAAATCTGCCACTGCCAACAACAACATCAACAACAATGCCATAATTTCAACAACAACAACAACAAAGCCAAGCTATTCCTTACTTTATTATTCATCGAGTCAGGTGTTCAGTTATAGTTTTATGTTCAATGCCATTTTTTTTACCATTTCTTGTGCCCCCCCCCCACCTCCGCTCTCTAAAATATATCACCCACAGATAAACTTGACAGGAAATGTTAAAGCGACCAGCTATAAATGGTCGTCATCATAAGTCTTATGAATAATACCTAATGGTGCGTTTCTGTGTTACTGAAGTATTTTGAAGCAGATGGGTTAGATTGGACAGTTAGAAAAACACTATGTACTAGGAGCTGTAGAAACTGGCGCTCCATCGGTTACAACGACGAGGGTTCCAGCTGATCCGATCTACGGAACAGCTTGCTTGTGAAATTAACGTGCTAGTGGCTGAGCGCTCCAGAGACACGCGTACCCCGTACATAGTTCTCAGTGAGATTCAGCGTGACATGGAATGTAACAAGGATGGCCCTTTGAATTACAGATACAACTCGTTTTTTTTTGCCAGTTGAATGGACTGGGGCATAATGAAATAAAATATCTTGTTCAAGGACACAATGCACCGTCGGGTTTCGAACTCATGACTGCCATTGTGAGCAGAATACTTTAACCACCAAGCCACGCGCCTTGACGGCTTTGGAAATAGGATGTGTTGCGTCTATGACTTTTGTGCAGGGTTTTATTAGTAGTTAAAGGCAATTTTATAAAGCAAAATACGGATCGAGCTTCATTTTACATTATTTACATTCGAAGGATATTTGTCCTCATCGTGTTTGTTGTTAACACAACGTTTCGGCTGAAATACCCTCCAGCCTTCTTTAGGTGTCTTGGGGGAAATTTCGAACCTGGGTTCTCATTCCTAAGGTATTTTTCGATGTTATTATTATTATTATTATTATTATTATTAGTGTTCGGAATCTTGGGGTTAGTAGCCCGCGCTCTTAACCACTACGCCATATGCCCGTGGGAATAATAATAATAATAATAATAATAATAATAATAATAATAATAATAATAACATCGAAAAATACCTTAGGAATGAGAACCCAGGTTCGAAAATTCCCCCAAGACACCTGAAGAAGCCTGGAGGGTATATCAGCCGAAACGTTGTGTTAACAACAAACAAGGTGAGGACAAATATCTGTCGAATGTAAATAATGTACATAATTCCTCATCACTTAAATATAGAACTGAGTTTCATTTTGTCGATTACTTCTTTCCCTCACCCTCTTCCTTCCATCTCTTCTTTCTCTCTTCTTTCCCTCTTCTTTCCCTCTCCCTCATATGAACTTCCTTCCATATCACTTACCAATTGATTTCAAATTTTGGCACAAGGCCAGCAATTTCGGCGAAAGGGTAAATCGATTAACTCAGTGTTCTACTGGTACTTTTTATCGACTCCGAAAGGGATGAAAGGCCAAGTCGACCTCGGCAGAATTTGAACTCAGAACGTAATGACAGACGAAATGCTACTAAGCATTCTACCAGCTCGCCGCCTTAGATTCCTGATTAATTAATCTCACTAATTTGCTTTTCCTGCATGCTTTCTTTCTCTCTATTTCTTTGTCGCACAAATTCCTTTTCAATAACTCATTTAGGCATTTCCTCACTCACTCAGTTTTTGATCGCTTATTCAAGAGGGAGGGCTAATACCTATACACTTTCCGAGGGCATCCGAGACCGGTCAAAGAAATGAAACAGATATCTTCAAACCAGAAACCTAGCCGATTGCTTGTAAGGGAATAGACTCATTTGCCGAGGAGTCCGTTCTGGTGGTGGTGTTAATCCAGATGGTGGTGTGAATCCGATGATGGTGGTGTTAATCCGGGTGACGAAGTAAGTGCACTACCCAAGTAAGATACTGGGTGGTTTGAACTCAGAACACTAACAATCAGTACAAATAACGCAAGACTGACACTCTAATGTTTCCGCCAATTTGCTACGCCAGACTGATATTGTATTTTATCGACCTATAAGGGGGGAGGGGCATGGTTAGTATCGGTGGGATTTGAACTTAGAACAAGAATCCCAAAGCCAAAACATTTACTTTTTTTTCAGGGCTTTTCATTCTATAGTGAAGGATGTAGGAGAAACAGAATCGGTAAGGGAAGTGGCTGCACAAAATGTATTGTCGTATACAAATATATTTGTTTACATCTTGAGTTCGAATCCCACTTCCGTCAACATTGTATTCTAATCCTCCTGAGATCGACGAAATATGAACTAATAAAGAGCTGATAATGATACAATCAGGTGTCACCTTCCTTCGAATGTATGGCTCTGAGTTTATGTTAGAAATCCTCGGATGGTTTTTAGTTTGAAATACCTGAGTTCGACATCAAATAGTTTTCACGGTTCAGATTTATTGATGGTTGAAGCTAATTCTTATAGAATTACTGTTTATATCCTGTTTCTGTAGTGTTATGTGGATGTGAGATTTATACATATGCATAGATACACGGATATATACACCCAATCACCAACACACACACACACACACACACACACACACACACATACACACACAAATACACATACAACCTTGCCAGTCATGGCTGGTGGAATGGCAGAGTCTTTGAAACTTTGTAAAATAAAGTCAGCTTGCCGCATTCATGACGACAGCAACAGCAATGTTGTTTAGAAACAAACGTTGGACCTAAAATCCACCTCTAATCTATGGGTTTACAAGCATAAATCTATGTTGGAAGGTTCGTTCGTATTCAACTTACTATTTGATCTCCCGACAGAACAAAACGAGAGATGTACATTTATTACAGTCAACGGTTCGCTGTAAACCTTCAGTTATTTCACTGAATTATGTCGAGATCTCAGTGTAGTTACTGGTCTGTTTTTGTTTTTAACAAGCATTTAACAAAACAAAACATATACATACATCCCCACCCCCATATATATGCACATCTATCTATCTATCTATCTATCTATCTATCTATTTATCTACAGTTAGAGAAGAAGTGAGAGTGTGAGGGAGTGAGAGATAGATCGATTGATAGAAAGATAAACAGTTACATAGTTTCTATGCATATGTATATATTTATATATGCGCAGACACACATGTGTGTGTGTATATATATATATATTGTGTGTGTTCATATATGTATGCATATGTATATATATATATATATATATATATATATATATATATATATATATATATACCTAATATACCTATATATATATATATATACCTAATATACCTATATATATATATATATATATATACCTAATATACCTATATATATATATATATATATATATATATATATATATATATATACACATGTATATATATATATATAGATATACCTATTTATGTATATATATTTATATATGCACCACACGTGTATATATATATATATATATATATATATATATATCGCACTTTCAGGGGATATTATGCTGTATGTTTTTTCACTGTTTCCAAAGAAATGCCATATAAACGAAAATTGTTAAATAAACCGAGATCTTTGTCTCAAACCAAATCAGATTAATTCGATCGTGTTGTTTATTGAAAAGATTTCAATCTTTTAAGTAATTCATCTTTTCAAGTGAGCTTTTGTGATTTCTCTTATCCATTCTTTTACATCTTTATCGGATATCATGACTTTCCTACAGCTATTAATACAGTTTATTCCACGTCTCTCTCCTCTCTCTCTCCCTTTCTTTCTCCCTCTCTCCCTCTCTCCCTCTCGTTCTTTCATTCTTGCTCTGTCACACACACACACACACACACATCAAGCCAGTCTTGTATAAAAGTGTCCACATATTTGTACCAAAGATATACTTGAAGACAGAAAAGTCTCAAGAAAGAGAAGAACAGTAAAATCGTTATTAAGAAACGACAGCAAAAGAAAACAATAAAAACAGAGCCGAGTGAAAGCAAAGACATGAAGAACAATAATAATAATTGTTATTATTATGACAAATAGGAAATCTGGGATGAAAGATAATAAAAGTAATTATAAAGAATAATTTGAAAACAAAAGCATGTAATGAAATCAAACTTATACAGATTAATACAAAAAAAAAACAATGTATGTGTGTTTGAATGATCGTGTGTACGTGGACACACACGCGCGCGCATGTATATATATATATATATATATATATATATTCATATTGATACACACACAGGCACACATACCCTTACGCACACATATATGAATGCGTGTGTGTGTGTGTGTGTGAAAGAATACAAAAATATCCCGGAAAAAGCTCTAAAATAAGTAAACAAATAAACAAGCACAAAATAACGGTAATATAAATGAGTCTTGGCTATATTAAATTTTGCAAACTGGAAACCAAATGTTAATGATAATCTCGGGTTAAGATTTGATTAAAACCTTCATATGAATTAAATGAGGGGAACCCAAAGGACTGTGATTTTCGTAAATTATTTTTCCAAGTTTTATGATTATTTTCACTAAATACAATAAGTTCTGCAAATGAAGTTGTCGTTTCGGGACGCGGTTTCCATTTCTGGAAAGTTTTAATTTACGCTGCTAATAATTTTCTGTTCTGAAACGGCGAGCTGCCTGCCAGGGACGTTGTTGCGCCGGAAAAATGCTTAGCCAGTACTATTTCCGATTTTACGTTCTGAGATCAAATTCCTCCGAAGTCTGCTTTGCCTTTCATCTTTTTGAGGTCGATAAAGTAAGTACTAGTCGAGCACTGGGACGATGCAATCGACTTACCACTTCCCCCGAAATTGCAGGCCTTGTTCTAAAATTTGCAACCAATGATTTTCGTTCTCCTTTAGGCACAAGGTCTTGAATTTTAACGGAGTGGGCAAGTCAATTGCATTGACCCTAGAGTCCAAAAAGAGCTTATTTTATCGACCACAAAGGAATGAAAAACGAAGTCAATGTCGGTGGAATTTGAACTCATGAAGTAAAGAGCTAGACGCAGTCCGCTAAGCATTTTGTCCGGCGTGCTAACGATTCTTCGAGCTGGCTGCCTTTCTTTACGCTGGTAATAATATGATTGGAAAACGTTTGAATACTTCGACAACCCGTTATTCTGAGAAGAGAAATGGTACGTTTGTCTTGACAGAGTGAACACCAATAAGCATTAAAGTAATGAATTTCCAGCACACTGAAAATAGGACTTGATTTCAATTTTGGAACACTTGTCTGCCTGTGTGCTGCTAATTTTCTTTAAATTCCAAATTCCGCAAAGCTACTTACAGCATACGCCAGTGTACAAACGATTGGGTGTACAAAACGACCTCCAAGAATTCCATTTAAAAAGTGGGTTTTGAGCTATACTTGCTATATAAGACTACCCTCGGTTTTTGTGGAAAATAGCCCGAGCGCTGAAGGCGCGAACTTCTTAGCTACAGGGGTCGAGTGAACTACAGCTACCCCAACGGCCCCTGAAGCCTCTGATTTTCTTGCGTTTCAATAGCATTTTAACTATGTTTCAATCAGTAAGCTCTGTATGCAACAATTCTGCAGTCTTGGTTGTTTACAATTTATCCAGTTCCTTTCAAAAAGTGGTCAAATATGATAATACACATCAAACGTACCTGGCTGGTGTAAACACTACCGTAGTTACGTCACTTAGGCGTCAGTTATTTTACAGTGATATTGGTGCTACTCTAAACCACAAGAAGTTAAGGTTCAGATTTTATAGGGGGTATATAAGACGATCCCTAGTTTTGTGATGATTTTTTAAAGTTTAAATTCCGTCCTGCACGCCGGTATATACGGCATGTAAAAATCTCAAATTCTGCAAAACTACTTATGTAACGTCACTAATCCTAAATGAGTGAAATTGTTTGGAGAGAATGTCAAAAACTGTAAAATCCTAGCAACAGTAGTCTTGGTTTCAATTCCGCGCATATATCTGCACACTTCTATATTTTACAATTAAATCTGATTTATATTATCCATTTTCTTCCTGTAATCCTTTTCTGGAGTGACAGCTACAAATGTCAGTGAGTCGTCAAGTGATCATTGGTTGATGTTCTGTCGGAGATCTAACACAGAGACCCAGGAGTGCGAAGTGCATGAGCTTCAGAGTCGTCTGAGTTAATAACTGTTTTTGCCTAAAGACCGGCGGTGTAGGTGATAGAGGGTTAGTCGATTACATCGACCACAGTACTTAATTGGTGCTTTAATTTTATCGACCTCAAACTGATAAAGGTGAAGTTGAACACAGAAAATAACAAACCTGAAGAAATGCCGCTAACAATTCAGCCAGCTCTCGCTGCCTTTTGAGCTAACAACAGAGAACAACTGGAACTGCTGAATAACTGAAATGTGAAAGGGAAAGGGACATCACTGAAAAGGAATTAGTTGAATACACGGGAGCAATACAGTGATAGCTTA
The DNA here is from genome assembly GCF_046866305.1 of Octopus bimaculoides. Taxonomy (NCBI): domain Eukaryota; kingdom Metazoa; phylum Mollusca; class Cephalopoda; order Octopoda; family Octopodidae; genus Octopus; species Octopus bimaculoides. The sequence continues at coordinate 34,249,559 of NC_142946.1, forward strand.
ATTAAAAAAAAAACTACAACCAATGCAGTACTTAAAGCTAGACAAGAACTACTCAGGGGCTTTGGGACATCATCGCTTGGTTAAAATCGAGCGTACGAGAAACTTCGTAAGTACCAGTTTGTAGAGGTCTTCAGAACCGAAGATGGCAGATGGCAGCTGTAGCAGCAGCAGCAGCAGCAGCAGCAGACATTCATGGCTACTGTTAGTACCAATGTTATCATAGCACTATTAGTCGAAGCAGCGAGGTAGCCAGAGTAACAGTAATCAGAAATGCTTTATTCTCAGTCTCTCCTGGATCATGGGTATTCAGGTTGAGAACCGGCCAGGGGCCCCGTGCTACGTTTCCGTCGTTTATCTTCGGAGACAGTTAGAAACGAAAAGACAAAACTAATGCATCTAGACTGAAAGTAAGTAGGGTGCTGTAAGTTCTTCTCGAAAAGGAAATCAGTCCTCTCGAAAATTTGAACTTCATGGTTAACCAAAATGAAAACTGGAAGCTAATGTATTGAGTGGTAGGCCAAGTAGGATCTGAATACATGCAAATTGGGGTGATAAGAATGTTAAAGAAATCTTCACCAACTTATCTAGCAACAGAAAATGGGTGCCACTTGAAGGACTTTATGGTACAGTTGATATCGAAGGTGATCAAAGTAAATGATGATTGGAATTGTGGGCCCCTCTTCTACTCATCCCAATATGGATGGATTGTCTTATCCTTATTTATTTTATGTAATAAATAAATGTGACCAGCATTAACAGATTTGTATTACGTTTTAGCCACCATCGTGTGTGAGAGTATATATGTATGTATGTATGTATGTATGCATGTATATATGTATGTATGCATGCATGTATGCATGTATGTGTATCTCCGTTTTTTGTTTTCTTTTTGTCTTTGTTGCCGTACACATTCGCTCGCTTTCTTACAAAGGGGACTAATGCTCTTAGCCTAGACTTTTTTGGGGGACAACCAGATGGAACCATCTCCGAAATGGTTGTGACTTCTGGTACTTGACTAAGAAAGAAAGCCAAGAATGACCCGTCTTTTTTTGCCTGTCCTTCTAATT
>NC_142946.1:34255625-34268125 GCF_046866305.1 Octopus bimaculoides
CTGTGTTGAAAGCGATATTATTTCAACATGAGTAGCTAACCTTAACGTTACAGTCATTAAAATGTTTACGGTAATTATAGGTGTTTGAGACTGAATATCGGAATGAATCAAATTACCTTTTCCTTTCTAACTCGTTATGGTTTTGGGGTAGAAATAAATGATCTTTATATATACCTATTTGTCACTGATGCCACACCTTACTAGTGTCTCATTATAATGGTGTGAGCCCACTGAAAAATAGAAAATGCTTCTGCAAGGATGGCTAAGTTTATTAGGTTTTCTGTAGACCCTTTTTTTTTTGTTTTTGAGGTGTAGGATGACATTCAGGATGATAACTATTATTTCTATGCCGTGACTGTTAATATTGCTTAAAATTGAAAAGCCATCATCTCTCTACAGAACCTATGTACGGGGTCATGTGTTTTTATGGTATATGTGATTGCGTGTGTACACGCTTAAACACAAACACAAATATTCGCAGTATTTAAACATTTCCAAGTAAAACATTTGTTTCTTCCCCAATCCTCATACTTATTTTCTCTCATTCTTTCATCTTCTCTCTCTTACCTTCTCTGTCATTCTTTCCCTACCAAAACACACCTTTCCTCTGTCACTTTCTGTCAACAGCTATACCTTATATAGCTATAATTTCTATCTTTTTCTCCGTCTTCCATTTTCCCACTCCCTATATGATCTCTGTCTTTAATATTGTTTTTCATCATGTTTATTTTGCAGTGTAATTCGTTAGTTGACTTGACTGTGTTGCTGGTGGATTGGTTATTTTGTCGGTGGTTGATTGGTTGAAAGGCTGGTTAGTAGGCTGAATTGGTGACAGATTAGTTGTTTGGTAGATTGGTCTGTGGGTTTGGTTGGCTAAAAGATTGGTTAGTTGGCAGATTGGTTGATTCACTTGTTAAATGTATGGTTAACTGGTTAGCTGTTTGGGTATATGGTTAATTGATTGATCGGTTAATTAATTCATTGGCAGGTTAATTGGTTAGTTGATTGATTGACTGACTGAAAATGGTTGATTACTTGGCTGGCTGGCTGGATGGATGGATGGTTAGTTGGTTGGTTGGTTGGTTGGTTGGTTGGTTGCAACTGAGAAAAGTTCTATGAGAAAACTTCAATATTAGTATTTGTTGTTGGTGTTGTCAAAATGTGGAGTAGACTGAGTGACACTCAATGGGGAGGCGAAGGTGAAAGATCATGATGATGGTATTGATGCTGATGATAATGATGATGATGGTGAGGATAATAATAATAATAATAATAATAATAATAATAATAATAATAATAATAATAATAATAATATAGCAACAATATTAATAATAATGTGATGATGAAAAAGAAAGTAAACGTATAAGAAAAACAACAGCGATAACAACAGAAATAGTATAAAAATAAAAGAGAAAGATAATGACGGCATTAATAAAGATTATAGGCAAATAATACAATTAAAGAATTGAATAAAAGGTTGGAAGCATCAGTTCCAATTACGAGAACAAAAGCATCAACAACAGTAACGTTAACAAAACTAACAACAACATATAAGACTATATGTATTTACAATAATATGAAAAGGTTAACGAGAGTTTTTTTTTTCATATTTTGTATAAAAACAAAAACTGTAAATAGAATTTTAAAAAGAGACCGACAAAGAAATTGACTTGAAATGAATTCTTTAAAACTATGTGAGGAATAGGTGAACTATAGAATTTAATGACAAAGAAGAACAGGAATAATGAGTTTCACCAAACTAAACAAATTTTATATGTGTGCATGTATATATATATATATATATATATATATATATATATATATATATATACATACACACACATATATGTACACATATAAATAGATATATAGAAATGTACATGTCTGTGTGCATATATATGAATATATGCATATGCATGCATATACACATATACATGTATTTATATGTATATGTATGTATGGGAATGCACACATACACACATACTCATATATTTATGTATATATATGTATGTATGTATACATATGTAAGCATATACATATATGCAAAGAGGCACTGGCACATATGCACACACACATAAGTTTAATTAATGACAATTAAATGATGATGATTATGTTAGTGATAATAATAACAACAGCAAAAAGAATAATGATTTATAAAGAACAATTATTTAAAAACCGTCAGGTATAAAATTGAATTCAATTTATCGAAAATATTCAATTAAAAGTAAAGTTGAAGCGAAGATAAGAATTGTTTGACAGAACGAGACAATAATAACATATGAAGAAGCTATTCTTTAACTTGACATTTTAGCAATGAAAATGTTGTTGGATTGAAAACGTCGGGAGAGGGGAGGTTGTGGGTGTTGCAGTGAGAAAGGGAGACGAGGAGGCGGGGGAAGATAGATATATATACAAAATGTATAAAAACAAATTGAAGATTTCAAATGTAGTAGCCTCACCAACACCACCACCACCACCACCACCACCACCATCATAGACAGCAGCAACAAAATTAACTTGCATAAAAAACAAAAAAGAAATGTGATATTACAGAACAATAGAAGTAGTAAATGCCGCAAGCACAAGCACAAGCACAACTCCAATCACAGCAACAGCCGTGGAATGGAAACGAAGCAACAACAATAACAAAATAACACGAGAAACAGTAAGCACCATATTCACAGAGACAGCAACAGCAATGGTCAAGAAGAGAATTGACAACGGCAACAACAGCAACAGTAATCCTTCCTAATATGGACACAAAAGCACAAATTTCGGTTGGGGGTAGGGGAACAAACGCAGCAAGAAATTCTGTTCAACTTATCTGCCAATTTGTCACACTGTTAATAGCTGAATGTTGTATATTCATCTTAAAACTTAACGTTTCATCATCAAATGGCTCATCAGGTAAGGTACTTCAGCGGGCTGCATCCATTTAGAATTGTAACATAAATTAAAATTAATGTAATAAATAAGTTGTAGATAAGTTGTAGAAACTGGTTGCGATTGGCTGATATAATAGGGAAAGTGAATGATTGTAGAATTTTAGCATACATAAATCTAACCAGTGTCGTGAAAATATAATGGGTACATTTATTAAATGTAACGTAATGTGAAAAATGTCGGGAGAATAATTTTTGATAAATATTTTTATTAGAATTTTGGGGAATAGCCCTAGAGAATTATATGTGAAAGGACATCACTCAAGTGCTATTGTTCTGTTTCAAAGTTGTTTTATGTTTAATGTCATTTCTAGATTCCGTTGTTGAAATATCTGGATGGTGTTACTGGGGCAAATGAAAGCATGAGGAAATTAACTCAGGTTGTTCATGCTGCTTTGAGTTATTTCACTTTGCCCACTTTTGTATAAATCATGCAAATTACTAAGGCCACAAATGTACTTTGTCCTTTTGAATAAATCTAAGTCCATTAGCTTCTGGAGATAGCGGAACTATTGTCGGGCTGGTGACGCCTATTGAAACCAAAACGTATGCCCTTAGCGCCAAATAATAACCCTGTCGATTTCTTTAAAGGTATATTAACTTTGTAAAACTTTTGATTTTCGAAATTATTTCGTCTTTTGTTATAGGGCTAGTCTCCATTATCATTTAATTACGAGACATTCTAATTTCAATAAATCAAAAATTTATGTTATATGGTATTTGTGATCTCTATCAATATGTTCTACGCATTTGCTAATTCTTTTAAGTGCTTATGTAGTTGCGAGTAGACATAGATACCATGATTTGACTAATCTAAATATTCAGGATGTGACCGCTGGAGTGGGAGAGAGGTTGACACTAGAACTAGGCTTAACTTCATTTATAACCGAGATACGGAGTAACACGAATCGAAGGGCTTTAGGTAGAACCACAGACACCACGCAATGCAGGAATCGAATCCCCGACCGTATGCTTGTCTGACCAGGATCTTAACCTCTAGGTCACATGCATTTACACACACATGCTCATACACAAGCACACATACATACACAAACGCATGCACATATACATACATATATATCCAGTATACGCAATTGTGGCCGTATAAAATTAAAATAGCCTTCTATGTATCATGGTATCATGCTGAATGCATATATGCAATATTGATAGACCGGTTCTTGCAGTATTTGTCTTGAGAAGGAGCATCATTTATGAGATCAGAAGGAAACAATATCTATTGTGTTTTAATACAGTACGTCCAATAATTATCTCAGAACAGATACCACAATAACTGGCCTATCAATAGGGTATATCCATTCATAGATGCGTATACATACGTACATATATAGGTGCAAGCGTGGCTGTATAGTACGAAGTTTGCTTTCCAACCACATGGTTCTGGGTTCAATCCCACTTCGTGGCACTGTTGGCAGGAGTCTCCTACTCTGTGTGTGTGTGTGATTGTGTGTGCGTGTGTGTGTGTGCGCGCGTTCGTGCATGTGTGTGTTCACAAGAATGCAGCGATTGTGGAGAACGCCAATTTCAACATTCTGATAGCTGACTTGGTGAGAGTGATGAGGAATGTTTCTCGCATGTGCGACTCTATGGAATTGGAAAGACAAATACACTTCATCCACTGAATGCAGTTATCTGGTTACAACCAAAGGGACAGGATTAGAGTGTACAAAGGAACCAGGACTAAGTACAACGCCATCATAGAGAATGAATCTAAGGAGATCTGCCCGATGTACAGGAGTAAATCCTGGAACAGCACGGAAAGGACTAGTAATAAGATAAATAAGTCCAACACTTTGTATGACAACAAAAAATACCAGTATCATGTTTGTTGATGCTACACCTGGCGGCGAACAAGCACACCGTTTAAAAAAAACATTAAATCAAGGCTAATCTACGAATTAAAGTAGTAGAGAGGCCTGGTGCTCCTTTAAAATCCCTGATCTGCAATACGTATCCCTTTGTAAGTCCCCCTGTTCGGAGCACAATTGTGTTGTATGTAGAATAAACCCACTGGTTAACTGTAAGGTTAGGAATATAGCGTATAGCGTACGATGTACTGAAGGACGGTGCAGAAACATGACAGCTACTTACATAGGAGAGACTAAACGCAGCATAGGAGAGCGTATAGGTGAACATTGGCGAGAGCTCAAAGAAGGGAAGAGCTCGTCATTGCTCTACCAACATGCTCAGACTCGATTAATAAGAGGTGCGATTAATAGTCCAATTAATAGCATAGAGGTTAAAGTATTATCGACACATAGAATTGACACAACACTTAGACAGATTACAGAGGCTATACACATAAGAGTAGACAGAACGAGCCTAAAAAGAAAACATGAATGGAACAGTAACACCCACCACCACACCACATGATTAAAGACAGTAGGGATGTGAAGAGAGAAGGGAAGGGAAAAACACAAAAAACGTATAAATAATACACAGAAGCATACGGGGTAACATACACACAATAAATATATATGCACTTACCTGAGATACTTATGAGAAATGGAGATAAATGTATTAAAAACAAAAAAATAAAAAGTTAGAAAAGTAAGTAAATAAATATATACAGAGATAAATAAATATATAAATATATCTGCCACATACATGTGATAAGTGTAAGACAGAAATAGATAAAATTTAATAAATAAAACTATATATAGGACATGGATAGATACGAAGCGAACCTATACACACACACAAGCACACACATGAAACTTCATGGACGGCCATAACGATGTCAACATCACAACTAACATGGTCAGCAGTAGCGGCAGTGCCAAAGATGACAATAGCAACAACAACTACCACGATGGCAACACTGTGAGCGAACACACAGACACAGAGATATGCAGGAACTTACCATATTTTATTTATTTTATTTTATCTGGGGAAAGCAACAGCACTATGGGGTGAGAGAATGGAGCTGAGGGGAAGGCCACACTGCTCGTAAAAACTATGACACATACACAAGCATACACAAACATACACGTGCGCGCACACACACACACACACACACACGTACACATACATACACACACAAACAAGGACACAAACGCATTCGCACATCTTAGAAGAACAGAATGGAGTAAGTGGAGCAAGAACACACGAAAACAAAAAGTGTCGGTGAAGAGGTCACAGGTGTGTGACGAAAGATTTCCAGACAATGGACAAGAGTTAAAATAATAAAATGAAAATATTAATAAACGAGTGAAGAAAAAATGAATTGATAAACGTATATATATATATATATATATATATATATATATATATATATATATATATATATATATATATATATATATATACACACACACACACACATATATATGTATATATATATCTATCTATATGTATGTATATATATGTATATACATATGTATATTTATATATGTGTGTATATATATGTGTGTGTGTTTGTGTCTGTCTTTGTCGCTTGACAACCAGTGTTGTGTTTATGCCCCTGTAAATTAGCGGTTCGGCATCAGAAACCGACTGAATAAATACCTGTCTTCAAAAAAGTCGTGAGGGTGGGGTGGATTAGGGTGAGAGTGGGATACGGATAGGATAACGATGGAGAGGGTGACGAGGAAGGGAGAGGGTGGAAGGAAGAAGGTAGGTAGGAGTGAAGAGAGGAAGTAGGTGTCAGAGCAAGAGAAGAGAGGAGGGTGAGAGTGAAGGGAGGAAGTGTGAGAGGAAGAAAGGAGAGAGGAGTGGGGTTAGATGAAGGGGGAGGAGAGTTGAGCCCATGTGGCGCAAAGGAGCGAGGAGAGAAGATTAATTTCTGTTCACGGCGAAGACAGGAGTCCAGATGGCCCCTGTGCAAGGACAATTCGAACACAGACAGGTGTTGTAAAGAATGACCGGTAGAGCGGAAATGGCGCGAGACCGGGTTGTCGTTGCCGAGTCTGATGCCTCGGAGGTGCTCCGCGAACTGGTCAGCTAAGCCGCATCCCGTTTGACCGATGTAAAGAGAAGGACAGAGAGAGCAGGAGATGCAGATGACGTTGCTAGAAGTGCAGGTGAAGGAGTCAGTTATATAGGCGCAGGAATGGGTGTGTGGTAAGTGGCTTGCTTACCAACCATGTGGTTCCGGGTTCAGTCCCACTGCGTGGTACCTTGAGCAAGTGTTTTCAACTATAGCCTCGGGCCGACCAAAGTCTTGTGAGTGAGTTTGGTGGACGGAAACTGAAGGAAGTCCATTGTGTGTATGTATATGTATGTATATATATATATATATATATATATATATATATATATATATATATATATATATATAGGTGTGTGTGTTTTTGTGTCTGTGTTTGTCCTCTCACCACCGCTTGTCATACCGATGTTGGTGTGTTTACGTAGCCGTAATCTAGCAGTTCGGCAAAAGCGAATGATAGAATAAATCTTGGGATCGATTTTTCGACTAAAAAAACTCTTTAAGATGGTGCTCCAGCATGGCTGCAGTCAAGTGACTGAAGTATGAGAGTAAAAGAATAAATATATATATCAAATGAGTTCTCTATCTCTCTATTATCCTCCCACTCTTTCATTCTCTTGCATTTTGGATGTTATTTCTCTCTGTTTCTCTCTGTCTCTCTCACTCTCGGTTCTTCCTGTAAATACTCTTTTTCGTTATCCTTCCCACACTTGTATATAACATCTTCTTTACACGAAAACGCAGACTTGCCTGGTCGTCCACACATACTCTCTCTCTCTCTTCTTCTCCCTTCCTCTCTCTCTCTCTCTTCTTCTCCCTTCCCCTCTCTCTCTCTCTCTCTCTCTCTCTCTCTTCCTTACTTCCGTTTTTCCTCCCCATTTTCACTCTATGTGTGTTTAAGCTTTGTCACACTCTGACTAAACATTCTCTTTCTCTGTCTTTCTGTCTGTCTGTCTCATTTACTCACAAAATCCATTACTCTGCGCGCGCACACACACACACACACACACAAATACACGCACACCAACACACACAAACACACAAACACATTGAACTCTGTCTTCCTTTTCTTCACCCTCCATCTTGCATAGTGTTTTCTTATCCCGCATTTTCAGTTCTCTCTCCCTCCTTCACTCTCACTCTCACTCTCTCCTCATACCTCTCCTCACCTGTTCATACTATTCAAATTATGATAACATTGTAGAAGACATTTTTGAAAGAATTTATAAAAAAGTTTTTTTAAAAAGCTGACAATAAAATGGGGGGTAAAAAAATAGAGTTTTAAAAATCATTTAAAAGTCAACTTCACAGTTCTTCATCTTTAATGTATTGTTGAAATGGCAATGTTTAACGGTGGGGCTTTAAACAGCAGCGCTGATCGGTGGGGTTTTAAACACTGGAGCTGAACGATAGAATTGAACGGAAAACCACCGTTACATTTATTTCATCTAAGTTCCATTTATTGACAAATTTTAAGAAAGAAAAAAAATAAATCAAAAATCAAAAATAAATAAAATGAACAAACAATATGAAAAACATCATTATATGGAATGTTTAGAATTTATGTCAATATTTCGATGTAGGGTTTTGTTATAGAGTGACAGAAAGAGTATTTAAATAAGATTTAGATCCAAAACTACTAGTCGATATTTCTGAGTTCAAATCGTGCTGTGGTTACCTTTACTTAACATTTATTTATCTATATTCGACAAAGTAATTTACCAGTCAATATACTGGATAATGATTTTGGTGTTGATGATTATATTTTCCCTCTAATGTTTGTATCAGATATACATCGCTATAGTAAACACTTATATCGAATTTCCTCGAAAGCGTCGGTTCTCAAAATCATGTTAGAAATATCTATATATTAGTTTCAAACGTTGATGCAAGTCTAGTAAGGTCGTGAGAGAGGGTAAGTCAATTAGATCAACCTCAATACTGAACTGGTACTTATTTTATCAACTCCGGAAGGATGAAAGGCAAAGTCAAACTCGGCGGAATTTGAACTCAGAACGCACGAAATGCCTCTATGCATTTTGCCCGGCGTACTAATGACTGAGCCAGCTCGCCGCCTTAGAAATATTTATATATCAATGTGAATATGCGCAGGCATGGCTGCGAGGTAAGAAGCTCGTTTTGAAACTATGTAGTTTCGGGTTTAGAGTGTCTTCAATAATAACTTTGGGATGACCAAAGTCTTGTGAGAGAATTTGATGCAGAGAAACTGTGTGGAAGCCTCTCGTATATATGTGTGCGTGTATGTTTATGTTTGTCTCCCCCCACCGCCGAATGACTACCGATGTTGGCTTGATTACATCCCTGTAACTTAGCGGTTCGGCAAAAATTCCAATAGAATTAAAGATGATACCAGACTCAAAGATGATACTGCAGCCGATTTGTTAGACTAAACGCTTCGAAGCAGTGTCCTTGCATGTCTGCAGTTCAGTAACTGAAAGAAATGAAAGATGCGAGACTAGGTAAGAATTTTACAAGACATCGAAAGGAAACAGAAATATGCTCGTTTTACATTCCTTGCTTCTTGCTGGCTTCATGTTCTTGCTTGATGAAGCTGGGGCCATTCCAAGTTAGTGGTCCCAGAGACATCATCATGCGTAGAGCCAACCAGGACAACATGTGATCTCTCCAGTGCTGGTGGTCCCTTGCTAGCCCCTCTGCATCCTCCAAGGTAGCGTCGAGCTTCTGGAGATTTTCATTAATCACGTGAAGCCATCTGGTGCGGCGCCTGCCTCGAGATCTCTTCCAGCCCGCAGCTGCTGTTTCGAATGAGAGTAAATCCCATAGAGATATAACTATCACGGACTCTTAAGTTCCTCTTATTATATGAAGTCGTTTCTCAGTTCGAAAGAGAAGAAACAACGTATTAAAAGGGAGAGCATCGGGGGATTTTCATATGAATTTAATTTTATATAAATTTAATTTGGGACCACGTTAACCTATCTATCTATCTATCTATCTATCTATCTATCTATCTATCTATCTATTAAACAGGGTATGTATCTCTCTTCCCCCACCTCTCTCTCTCTATATATATATACATATATATATGTATGTATGTATGTATGTATGTATGTATGTATGTATGTATGTGTGTGAACATGTGTGTAAGTGTGAGTGCATATGTGTGTAAGTATGTATGCATTTATCTGTATGTGCTTAATTATAGTTTACTATGCAAGATTCTATAAATGAAAGAAAAGACTATAAAATTTATAGAACAGCATTTTTGTTAGCGTTAAAATGTTTCAATGGCTCACAATGACAAAAGTTTCTGAGGCCTATTGAGCTGTCTGTATGTTTGTGTGTGTGTGTGAGAGAGAGAGAGAGAGAGCGAGAAATAGAAAGAGAGAGAGAGTGTGAGTTTGTATCCTTCGGTACATGTATGTGCGTGTATATTTCAGAGGCATATATAATGCACTAAGGCATACATACCATAGTATGTAGAGGGTTTTACCATAGTATTTTCCATTATCAACGTCTTTCGAATCTCCATACAGTGTGAATGTGGCTACGAATGTAGCTAGAAAATTTCTGAAACTCATAGATATCCACTTCCCACACTGACATAAATACCACAAGACCCTTATGAATTGGAGCATCATAACTAAGGCCAGCAAATATAAGGAACGGGGTAGCAAATACTATACGTTAAATATTATAGCATCAACAAAGATCGCTTTAAACATTACGAAGGAATCCTTCTCCCCCTGCATGCAGAAAGGACAATTCATACTTCGAAATTTCAAGCATGAAATCCCACCCATTTTGCCACCCCTGTAACCGGGGTAAGTTTATAGATATCGGTTATATGAACAATATGCTTTATAAGTACATTGTATATCAAATACATATATTCCCATGAACTTACGTTGCATTCCCTAAGTACACAGATTTATATGCACAGATTTATATGCACAGTCATAGCATCAAATAAATCACAAGAAAAATGTATGCATATGAACTTATGAACTTATAATCCCCTGAAACAAACTTAGAGTCAAATATACTATACTTAATTATATGCTCATACTCCATACTCAAACATGAGCAAAACGCGTTTCCCTGGTGTGTACACACACACACACATACACACATGCATACACACACATACACACACGCATACACACACACACACACACACACACACACACACACACACACACACACACACGAATGCATATGTATGTGTGTGTGCCTGTATGCGTGTGTATTTATATATTTCTGTGTATATGTGTGTGCATATATATATATATATATATATACTTTATAATATGGGCGGGCATGAGTGTTCTCGCATGAGTGTTCTCGCATGAGTGTTCTCGCATGAATGTTCTCGCATGAGTGTTCCCGCATGAGTGTTCTCGCATGAGATAATTAAGGAAATAATGAATCTATGGTGAACGCAATTTCTTGCCAAAATGCAAGGGAGATAACAGTCAAGTTATTCTTATAAGCTACCTCTCGTGATCTGTGTATTTATTTCGAAATCCCGTTTAGTGTCGTGTAACCTCATGTATTCCTATTCTAAATGGGGACGAATACCAACACTTCCATGTGGCACGTTTAAACACTTGTGAAGATCTCTTCACATGAAACCATTGGTAATCTTGTTAACGCAAAAGTAAAGAATATTTATCCATCAATGCGGTGTTGAGAACTTTTTCTCGCTGTTCGATATTAGCGCGCATGTATATATGTATATATATATATATATATATATATATATAAATATATATATAATCTCTTATCTTTTACTTGTTTCAGTCATTAGAATAAAGCGATCCTAGAGGACTACTTAGAGTGCTTAGTCGAACAAATCGGCCCCCAGTACTTACATTTTTAAAGCTTAGTACTAATATAATCTCTTTTGCCGAACCACTATGTTACGGGGCCTTAAACCAGCAAATACCGATTTTCAGCGGTTTTAGGGTACAAACACACAGGCACACACGCATAGGTATATACTTGTATACACGACGGGCTCTTTTCAATTTCCCTAGTAAACTCATTCACAAGGCTTTTGGTCGATGTGGGGCTATAGCAGCAGACGCTAGTTCAAAGTGTCATGCAGTTGGTATGAAGCCAGAACGATGAGGTTGGGGAGCAAACTTGTTTCCACACTACCACGCTACGCTTTATGTCACGCCCGATCAACAGTTATGTGGACTGTCTTTCTATTTAGTCAACATCTACGCCGCACAGCTCTGCAACTCGTCAATAACCACGCATTATGCTTGCCTTGTCAATCTCTCTATCCATGCTGACCAAACTTGATGCTAATGTAGATGTTAACATAATTTGAGAATAATTATAAATCCAGATTTATACACGTTGATTTTAACAATAGATACATCTAATATTTATATTTCACCACAAAGAATTATTTTAAATGATTCGGCACGTTTGAGTAACATCGAGAAAATGCAATCTTGTATGTAATAAAGGAGGAATATTATTAGCATCTGTGAAATGTCTCTTCTGTAGAAGTAGATGTCCTATTAAAGAAGTCTAAATGAATGTCATCATATGAAAGGCATATCTTGGTCTTGTGGACGAACTAAATCTACATTAGTTCTCATCAACTCTTCCTT
>NC_142946.1:34273125-34310625 GCF_046866305.1 Octopus bimaculoides
AGCAAAGTATTTTTAGTTAAATTAGCGATTTATGGGTGAGCGTTGTGGTATTAAAGCAACGTATTCCTCACACTCACCTTTTTTCCCTCCCTCGGTGTTTTAAAAGTTAATTATGTGTATGTGTATGTATATGTGTGTGCAGTGTATGTGTTTGTGTTTGTGTGTGTGTATGTATATATATCTATGTATTTACGAAAGTATGTATGCGGCATCTCATGTATACACCGGAATCACAGCTATATTAACGTTACATCCCACTGTTACTCCATATTTGTCGTTTACACAGCGCTGTTCTCCCCTTCCCTGATATTAGGCCCTCTCACTATGCCACCTCAATTTCCTCACACTAACACTATTGCATTCTTTTTATTTTATCAAATATTAGCCCAACCCTACTAGGGGGCCCATTAGAGATTTTTTATTGAAATCCAAGTAGCCTATAATTGAACTGGATGTTAGTTTAACACGAATGCAAAGTTTCACCAAGATTGGTTCACTAGTGTAGGCAGCAAAATGGCAACAGACAGATCGACAGACAGAACTTGCCATTTATGCTTAAGATACATACACATGCACGCACGCAGACACGCACACACACACACACACATACATTCATACAAACACACATGCAGACATACGCCGTTTATATGGTAGGGTGGCTCATTTTAGCCATTAAAAATTTTCGTCGCACTCTTGGCGACCTGCTCACTGACAGAGTTACACTTAACTTCGTCTTTGATAAGTTTGTTGGCCAGTATAAATAGGCCTCAAAGTTTTGAATATTTTTTTCCTTTCTCTCCTATATAGACCATTCATTCAGATTGTTATCACCTGGTACTCATAGGTCAGATAAGTTGACCTTTTAGCATTGACACCAGCCATATCAGGCCGAAATATTTAACCTGTTTTATGTTGAAACTGGCCAGATCCGGCCTCTCACCTCAACCCTACAGTACAATACTAAAGGTAAACAATTCCATCATTGAACTCTCTAAACTACAAGATAATGCATGATTAATTCGAAACAATATAAAGAAACAAACATTACATTTGATAGAATAATTTGAATATTTAAGCGCTAAGTTTTGATTGTAATTCATGGTATGAGATGTAATATCTCTCCTTTTCTCTCTCTCTTACTTTCGTCTCCTACGGAGGCAATTATGGCATATTTGCAGAATAAGAATATATATATATATATATATATATATATATATATATATATATATATATATATATATATATATATATATATATATATATATATATATATTTGTGTGTGTGTGTGTGTTAAATTATAAGGCACAAAAACAAAATGACTCTCCCCTGACATAACATAATATGCTTCAACACACGAACTCACATAAAGAATCTTGCAAACTAAATCCCATTACGATATATATATATATATATATATATATATATATATATATATATATATATATATATATATATATATATATATATATATATATGTAAGGTTTAACGAAAGCGCTCATACATTAGAAAAGAACTTCTCCCGCAAAAAGTTTAGTAATATCCTAATAAAAGAGTTCATAACATTTAAATAAAAAAAGCAAAAAAAAAATCGCCTTTACGCTTCAAAAACTATATTTCTTTATTGGCCACAGGGGGATAAACATAGAGGGGACAAACAAGGATAGACGAGGGGATTAAGTCGATTACATCCACCCCAGTGCGTAACTGGCACTTATTTAATCGACACCGAAGGATAAAAGGCAAAGTCCACCTCGGCGGAATTTGAACTCAGAACATAACGCAGACGAAATTCCGCTAAGCATTTCGCTCGGCGTGCTAACTATATCAAGTAATCCTCATAGACTTTCAAACACACACACACACACGCACACACACACACACACACACACACACACACACACGCGCGCACACTCACGCGCACACGCACGCGTATCTATATTTATTTGTATGCATGCATGTCTGTATATGAAGGGGAACTGAGCTTTTTACAGGGCTTAGAAAAACTAAAGGACCGTTGCAATAAGTGTGTGAATCTGAAAAGGAAATATGTTGAATAAAATCATAATTTACTGATCCTCCTGTATTTTCTTTCACTCCAAGCCAGGAACTTTTCAGTACTCCCTCGTGTGCGTGTGTGTGTGAGTGTGTGTGTGTGTGTGTGTGTGTGTGTGTGTGTGTGTGAGTGTGTGTGTGTGTGCGTGCGTGCGTGTGTGTGTGTGTGAGTGTGTGTGTGTGTGTGTGTGTGTGTGTGTGTGTGTGTGTGTGTGTGTGTATGTGTTTTCCTATCAGAATGATTAAAATTTCTTCCCAAGCTATAAAGATGATAAAGCCGATTTTCTGGATTCTGTGGCGCATATATTATATACCCTAGGCGAGAGACGCCGGTCCATCACGGTATTATTCATTTTAGCCAGCTGAGTGGACTGGAACAATGTGAAATGAAACATTTTGCTCAACAGCACAATGCATCACCCGTCCAAGAATTGAAATTACGAACTTCTGATAGTAAGAGCAAACATCCTAATTACTAAGCCACGCGCTTCCACATTTTTTCTCCTATTACACTGGTCAACAAAATGAAACTTTTATTTTCTGGCATAAAATTCTAGAGCTGTTTTAGACTAATTTCTGTTTGCTGATTCCAAAACTGACCTTAGATTTGCTCTATCACAATCACATCTTTGTACCATCGGTATATATACCTTTATTTACCTGGAGCATACTAAAAGTTAGCTTTACAACCACTATTTGCGAGAATTTTGTCTGAATTGTCGTACTAATTTTGAATTGGTTCAAGATGAGTTTTGCTTTAAAGCCCTTCCTCTTCTTTTCAGGTATGAACTGAACCACTGTGATCTAGTTATGGATATAACATCAAAAAGAAGGACGTGCTGTAATGACCCTGATATCTTCTGTTACGTCTGAGGAAACTTTACTCTGCAGGCTCAAAGGTGCAACTTTAATAACTTTGTCAAGGTGTGTTTTGCTTACTTTAAGGTAACACTTGGAGATCGGGACAAGATCTGGGCTTCCCACAAATATTACAATCTCTGTGTTGAAACTTGGTGTAATGAAGCAATTCATCAGAGCTCTTGATCACAGGGGAGACTGCTTCAGATATATATGTACAACCTTGCCAAATCTCAGTGACGAGAAGAGGAAAGCAGGAATATTTAATGGACCTCAAATAAGAACACTCCTCAAGGATCTAAATTTTGTTACAACAGTAGGTGCAGCGGAGGCGAGAGCTTGGAATGCCTTCTCTGATGTGGTGCGGTGAATTTCCTTGGGAACAGGAAAGTTGACAACTATCAAGAGATTGTAGAGGAACAGCTCTTGAGTTTGTATGTACTTGGATGTAGAATGAGGATTAAATTGCAATACTTACACAGTCACTTGGGTGAGTAAGCGAAGAACAAGGTGAACAATTTCATCAAAATATAAAAGTAATGGAAGAAAGCTACCAAGGCCGATGGGACTTAAACATGATAGCAGAATACTGCTGGAGTTTGATGTAAGATATTCCAGAAGCTGTGCACAAGAGATCGTCGAAAAAGAAGAAGCCCTTGCAGTAATAAGAGGATCAGAATGAATGTCCCCAATGAATAGAGATTTTGTATTTATATTTTGTTATAACGAAGCTTAATTCTTACATGCTAATATGCATTTATTCCCACAACTTTGTGTTTTGATTTATTAGATTTAAAAAAAAAAAGACATATTGTTTATTAAAAATTGCATCTACGTATGTTTAATTCTTCCTTTATGAACATTAAATAGCTGTTTCTAGCAATCTGATGCAATAGCCAAAATCTGATGCCAGATTTGGATTTAGCACCCTAAAATTAGCTAAAACCAATTGATAAACCTTGCGCCAGAAAATGTGTTGACTATCGTAATTACTCCTATTCATTCTTCACAACAATTTCCTACACGTGTATCAGTGTTTGTGTATGCATCTTTGTATGTATGTGTATGCATCTGTATATGCATCTTTGCATGTGTATGTGTGTGTGTTTTACCTCCAATTTGAAAGTCTTGTTTTGTTACTCTTGTGCTTTATGTCAGTTCCCTATGACTGTGTCAAGATGTGTACTCCTTTCCACTGTCTCAGTAGTACATGTGGGCAAATGCTACCAGAACTACCACCACCACCACCACCACCACCACCACCACCACCACCACCACCACCACCACTACTACTACCACTAACACCATCACTACCACCACCGTAACCACTGCCGCCACTGCCACCATCACCACCATAAACTTCACCACCACCACCACCGCCACTGCCACTGCCAAAGCCGCCGCCAATGCCACCGCCATTGGCACCGCCAATGACGCCAATGCTGCCACCACCACCACCACCACCTTGTCTTATCCAATGTAATGGGGGTCGTTTTGATAGCGCTGATGGTGGTGATGGTGGGGCTGACAATAGAGATGGTAACCTAACCATTGCAGTGACGATGGTGATTGTGATGATTGACGATGGTTATGCTGTTAGTGTTGGTGGTGGTGATAGGGATGGTGGTGGTCGTGGTGCAGGATGGTGGAGATGGTGGTATGGTTGGTGGTGGTGGTGGTGGTGGTGAAAGTAATGATGGAAATATTGGCGATGGCGATAGAAGTGGTGATGGTGGCAGTGGTAATAGTGATGGAGGTGGCGGGGGCTGTGGAGATGATGATGATGATGATGATGATGACAGTGCTTATGGTCGTGATGGTGGTGGTGGTCGTGGTGGTTGCGGTGGTGATAGCAATAATGAGAGATGGTGAAGGATTTGTGGAGAATAAGGTGGTAGAAATGATGGCGATTATGACGATGCTGGAAATGGGGAGGGATCTTAGTGACAGTCGGGGTGGCGGTGGTGGTGAGAGTACTTATGTTGATTGTAGGTATGGAAGGCCAAAGGGGTCGGTGATGGTGAATGGTGAAAGTAATGGATGTGGTTGGAGTGTTGTCGTAAGTGTGGGAGTGGGTCGTGGTGGTGGTGGTGGTGGTGGTGGTGGTGGTGGTGACAGTGTCGGTGTGGGTGGCGATGGTCTTGTTAGGGTTACAGGTGGCGGCGGTGTGAAAGGCAGTAAAGTCCACCGCGAGATAAAGTTCCTATACAAACAATCAAACTGGCAAAGAAGATAAACTCACTTGTCGTTCAAACTGATCTGATTTGAATCGGGGGGGGGGGGAGTAGGTTGTAGGAAGAGGAGAAGGAGGAAGATGGGAAAAGTTATGGTATGAATGTGTGTGTGTGCTTATACGTATACACACACACACACATACACATACATATATGTATGCATACATACCTACATGCATATATATATATATATATGCATGTATATATGTGTCTATAGATAGATAGATAGATAGATATAGTAGCAGAGTATCCCGTCGTTGCCGGGTAATTTTCCCAACAGAATAATTTGGTGAACTTTCGGAGTTTTTCTCCGTATTGACAGGTGTTTTTTTTTTTTTCAATTGCTTGTTTCATCACACCTTTAGAAATGATGGAGCATAGCCTTTTACGAAAAAAAATTTATGAATTTTTTAATCCTCTCCTTCTCCTCCACATCAGGACCGATATTGGCCAATATTTGCACCATAGACTTACAGACAATGGGAGCAGCGTTTCCGGTAAAAAA
The DNA here is from genome assembly GCF_046866305.1 of Octopus bimaculoides. Taxonomy (NCBI): domain Eukaryota; kingdom Metazoa; phylum Mollusca; class Cephalopoda; order Octopoda; family Octopodidae; genus Octopus; species Octopus bimaculoides. The sequence continues at coordinate 34,278,775 of NC_142946.1, forward strand.
AAAAAACAATTGTTAGAAAATTTATGTCTTCATCCTCTTCTTCGCCCATCCTTTTCTTCTGTTGATAATTTCAAAAATATTGGAGAGTCTGAGAAAGTCATTCCTGCAATTTATCCACAGTGATTTAAAAAAAGTTATATAGGAGAATTTATCTTAATAGCATAATTTTTCTGTTAATAAATATGTCAGAGTATAAATAAATAAATGAATGTGATAGAGTAATAACGAATGTGATATATATATATATATATATATATATATATATATATATATATATATATATACATATATTAATGGCGGTACCCCAGCATGGCCACAGTTCATGAGCTGAAACTAGATAAAATGATAAAAATGAATATATACATAGAGAGAAAGAGAGAGGTGCGAATGCATAAAAGACAGAGAGAGGTTGATAGAGATACATATAGATTTGTAGATTTAATGATCTGAAAGTGGAGTTATATCTCGTAGCAAATGATATTTTTTTATTACTAATTTTCGTAAACCTTGCTTTTGGGATGCAGGTTTCGAAAATTAAATCCATTTTTCTCGATAACGCACCGTTTCGGAGTCTTTCCATAACATATCCACATATATACACACATACACTCTCATTATATATATATATATATATATATATACTTTCACATTCATGTAAGTATATAGCCAGGTACATAAACATTCTCAAATGAAGAAATATCTTTGTAGGAAGAGATGTGTAAGTAAGATTGACTCTCAAGGGAGAAAAGGGAGAGAGAAGGGCAGAGAGAGAGGGAGAGAGAGGGGCAGAGAAAGGGAGAGAGAGGGGCAGAGAGAGGGAGAGAGAGAGATATGTTTACACTTTGTTAAATTCCACTTTAGATGACAGTTTTAAAAGGATCCTTTCTACTGAATGTCCGCGCAAGGAACGGACTATTTTCTCCCTCACTCCTCTTTCATGATGTGTGTGTGTGTGTGTGTGTGTGTGTGTCTGTGTGTGTGTCTGTGTCTGTGTATGTACGTGTATGTGTGTGTGTGTATTCATTTGTTTATTTATAGACGTATTTGTTTAATTATTTGCTCGTTTGTTTGTTTTTGCATCTGACTTCAACTAAATCATCATATTTTACGATATGGGATACTAACATAACATTTAGCGGGAAGCGACTAGAGTCCGTATGAAGTAGTCGTAGTAGTCGTAGTAATAGTAGAAGTAGCAGTAGCAACAACAACAGCTGTAGCAAGAGCGCTATATCTCCAAGTCAATCTTGATTTCGTAGCTCTTTGGCATATAGTGGTTGTTGTTATTGTGGATTAACCCCATGGCAGCTCTAACCGTTGCATGTGTAGTGGACCGCGCTACAAGTCATAATCCACTGTTCCTTTTATTCTGATGTACCATGCACGGTGATGTATTTTTGCGGATCTGCAACTCATAGCTCCAAGTGTACCATGTAGCATGGTGTGTAAGTACCAAGCTCTAATCCATTGTGGTACATCCCTGTTACACATCGATTCATCTACTGATCAAACACTCTATACATACCATCATGTATAATTACCTTTGCTGCTCTGATCACAGTTTATAGCTTCAGCTGTACTCTGTATACTTACACGGATTCCCATGAATCTCTGTCGCTACCACGCATACTATTCCTGAGGTCTTAGGGAAAGAGTATCTATCTATCTATCTATCTATCTATCTATCTATCTATCTATCTATCTATCTATCTATCTATCTATCTATCTTTAATTTCTCAGTGCAAATCCCGCCGTGGTCAACTTTGACTTTCATCCTTTTTAGCTTCGTTAAAATACCAGTAAAGTGCTGGGACGACACTAAGTCCCTCACCCCTCAAAACATTCCTTTCTTAATCAGTAATCCTTACGAGCCACGTGGGAGGCGGTGAACTGATAGAATGTTTAGCGCATCATACAAAAGGCTTAGCGGTATTTCTTCAAACTCTAAAGGTTTTGAGTTCAAATTCCACCAACGTCAAAATTATATTTAAACTGTTATGGGGTCTATTAAACGAGTGCAAGCCGAGTACTGACTTCTACGTAGTCGACTTAACCACTCGTTCTAAAACTGCTGGCCTTGTGCCAAAATTTGAAATCTTTATTAGTTATGTGTTCCTATCCTTCACTAGTACTCAGTAAAATCCTTTTTGTCAGACCTCATTAAATTGTTTTGTAAAATTCTATTAAAGGCCATTTTTAATTTATTAACATACTTACCTACTTTTATTTTTTATCTTTTACTTGCTTCAGTCATTAGACTGCGGCCATGCTCGGGCACCGCCATGAAGAATTTTCAGTCGAATGAATCGACTTCAGTTGTGTTTTTTAAAGCCTGGTACTTATTCTATCGTTCCTTTAGGTCGAACCGCAAGTGCTGATGGGTGACAAACACACACACACACACATTCATATAAATATATATATATATATATATATATATATATATATATATATATATATATATATATATATATATATATATATATATATATATATATATATATAATGGGTTTCTTTCAGTTTCCGTCACACAAGACTTTGGTCGGCTCGAGGCTATAGTATAAGATACTTGCCCGTCACGCAGTGGAACTGAACCCGGAAACATGTGGTTGGAAAGCAAGGTTCTTGCCACACAACCACGAGTGCACCCTTAATGCTTTTAAATTTTCATAATTTATGTCATCATTTATTTTATTTTACTCTCGACTCACTAATATTCATGTCTATTATCCAATTTTTGTACCAATATTTTAAATTTTCTTTATATCTCTTCATTAAACAATTTTCAATTATATTTTAAGATTTTATATTTCTAGTTATTAGTTAACTATTTAATAACCTATTACTAGCTGGACTCTATTAACTCTTTTAACTCTGAACTATTTATTATTCACATGTATATATGTGTGGGTGTACATACATACATGTATACATGCATACAAACAAACATACATACATGTATATATATATATATATGTATGTGTGTGTGTATATATACATGTATGTATGTACACTCGGACATATATGTATGCATATATATGTGTATATCTGTGTGTGTGTGTGTATACATATGTATTTATATATGGATATATATATATGCATATGAATGCATGCGTACATACGTTTGTGTGTCGTGCTTGTGTTTATATGTGTGTGTATATATATATAAATAATTATTAACTGCACACACACAAACACACACACACACACACACACACACACAGAGGCACACGCGCGCACACACTCATACACACACCCACATACACGCACACACACACACATACACATGCTCGCACATATGTACATATATACATGCAGTCAAACATCAAGTCATTCAAACAAACATAGAAACACGGGTATACGTTCTATCGTATAAATGTAACATACTTACTCCCTTACCCTTGCATGAAAAACATGTCAAGTAAAATTGAATTTGCGTTAATTTACCCCTTTAAAAGAACTTAATGTATTTCTTAACCTTCGTGAGTATTTACACGGAAACGTTTTAGTTCCTTTGTATCGTTTCTTTATGAGTACGAAGTTACAAATTTTGAACTAAACGATTTCTTGGTCTTCGTACAGTGATTATCCTAATAGCTCATAATTTTATAAAGACGGTCACCAGTTGGCTGAATCGTTTAGAGTGTCGGACAAATTGCGTTGTAGTAATCGTTCCGGCTCTCTGCGTTTTGAGTTTTCTAATCCCGCTGAGGACAGCATAGACTTCCCTCCTTTTAGGCTTGATAAAATAAAGTACCATTCCAGTGCGGAATGTATTCTTCTCGTTCTACTTGCCCTTTCTGGAAGATATCGGCTGACGTTAGTCAGATCTTGAGAGAAATGGGCTTAGCTAGGTCTAAAATGTGCCCAAGACTCACTGCATGTAACGACATGTCCTTCAACACCACCAAGACAAATTTTGAGTATTTTATAACAGAGTTTCATATTAGAAAAAAAAAAAAATTATTGTTTCGCAAATCTAAGAAGTTAGCTGTTCCAACAGCCAATAGAACAATGATTTCCCGTTACTACCTGTTAATAGACAACGGATGAGCAACGGCAGCTATGTCAATGAAAACAACAACTCAAGAGGCAGGTGATATCAACACAACCACTACCACTACTGCCACAACCAGTGCCGACTGAGACAACAACAAAAACAAAAAGCACGAAGGACAAAAAGAAGAAAAACCAAATTGTCAATTCAACACGCCTGCAAATTTCACTTCCACCTCCACCACCACTATTAACACGAACATTAAAAAAATCAGACACCAAGACTAGTAAATCTAGCGTTGGTGAAAGAAGTAATGCAATTATCACATCAAGATTTAAAAGATACTAAATCCATTCTTAAAAGTTCTGGACGAAACGAAGAATTAAATATAATAAATCCATCGAAATAAAAAGTCGAAAGATCGAGCAAGTGACAGTGCAGTAAGTAGAAAAGTGGGTCAGGTTAATTTGGGGCACCCAAAGCAAGTCGCTTGGGGGAAAGAAGACGACACAGAAAAGGGGAAATTCCCAACAAAGTATGAAGCCAAGCAAAACTTAACAATAACACTTCAGAGTAACGAACTGGTACTAATACCAATCTATCTTGGCTGTACTGTAGTAACAAAAAAAAACAAAAAAAACAAAATTGCCGACGTTTCTTCAGAAGAAATCATCTGCTGAGTTGGCAAATTAATATTCTGCAGGTCAAAGGACAGTAAAAACCAAATTAGTCAGGCAAAGAATTCACTCCAAACGGACTAAGAAGTATGGAATCCATCCCGGTCCTTGTCAATCTACCAAGCAGCACTAGATTATACGTGTCCGTGGAAAGCAAGAAAGCAAAGAGCCATTTGTATTGTGACAATCCATCTCAAGACTTTGTATTCACGGCAAAGAAGAAGAGAGAGAAGACATCACTTTTGCCGATATTATCATGACTAATAGCAACAACAGGGCAACGAAAAAAGCAACAGAACTAACAGCAGCATGTGGTCACAACAGCAACATCAGCATCAATGACTATATAAAAACCAGTAGCCGCGAGAACAGAAGTCACACCAGCACCAATAACAACAGCAATAATGATTGCAGTATCAGCTATGAGACTTGAAGCAACAACGACAGCAACTGCAACAGCCACAGTTGAATGAACAAAAACAGCAACAAAAACAACAGAAAATACACCACCAGCATGGGGCACCACATCACAGACAACGCAACAAGAGCAACAGAAACAAAAGACACGAAAGCAACAAGGAGTTTATGATGAGGGCCCTAAATGGCAAACAGAAGCAAATAGAAACAAAAAAGAAACAGAAAAAGAAAAAAAAACACACCAACAAAAAAAATGGGTGAATTGCCTTCAAGTAACGATGTGTCAACGTCATTGCCAACAACGGTTACACCAGTACTATCAATATCATCATCTCCACCATTGCCACGACTGAAATCTCAAGCAAAGACACAATCAAAGCCCCCCCTCTCTCTCTCTCTCACACAATCTCAAGAGTCAAAACACATCCCCCAACACGGTAAAACAACAAGAGAGAGGAAATCATTAACTACTTAAGCAAAGAGAATAAAAATTCGAGAGGATCACATACACAAAAATACAAATATCACTCATAACTTACATTACATTAACTAATAGCAGTCCTCTACACATAAAACTTATTCAAATCAAACAATGCACATGCAACATTTTTGAAAGTGAATTCTCCAGTGAAGTAGGAAACTTCAGAGGGAATATAAAGAAAAGACTGTTGATGGACTCAACTATAACCACCCAGTGAGTAGCAGGTGACGTCTCTCTTTGTAATACCCACATTTTCGCAGTTCGTCTATTGGACGGAGATGCAGTCCTGGGTTTTAAAAAAATTGGTAATATTAGGCGCCTGGCATCAGGAATTCGGGAACTTATCACATCCATAGCAAAAAGTATACAAAAATGTGCATTGACAAATACTACATCAGTAAAGAAACAATAATTGTTTGAAATTGCTGAGTGGAATAATAATCTTTTCTAGTACAGGCACAAGGCCTATGATAGCCGGAAGAAATGCTGCTAAAAATTTTTGTTCAAACTTACCACGCTAATAAATTTTAGGGTAGAATGTGTAATAGTAAAGAGTAACTTTCTCACTCCAGATTGGAAACTTCGCTTTTATGTGGTGTTTAAATTGTCAATTTCGGGTGGAGGTCTTCCTGAAGATCCACTTAATGAAAATACTTTCCTCTTATAGGAACAAACTTTGAAATTAGAGGGATGATTGTCCAGTTTTGAAGTGTAGGTCTTCCTGCCATTGCACAATATAGAAACATGCTAATTAAGGGTAAACATTTCCTATAAAAAGGCAGACAACTTTCTCTTTTTAGATTGAAAACGTTAAAAGAAAATGATAACCTTCCAGTCTGGAAGTGGAGAAATTCCTACATTGGGTAAGCTAGCTGAGAGTATTCCGTCCAGTGTAGAAACATATACTTCTTCCCAAGTGCCAATGAAGTACTTTCCATTAAATCTATTTAATCTGTAGGAATGGACGATAAAGGCATAACGCAAGGTGAAAACGGAATAATTAATCCAAGAATTATTTATACAGCTACTAATTAATTAATTAATTAGGATATATAATTAAAATCATCTAGGGAGAGAATAAGCGGTTCCATAATAGAGTAATCAAATATTCTACTGAAAGAAATATGGCAAATTTCTTTAAATATGAAATAAATCCGAAGAATTATCCACGACTAAACAAATACAAATTTGTGTTGTTCAATACATAAATAAGAAAAGTCAGAATTAATTAAAAAGGGATATAATGCAGAATCGAAACCGTTTGGCAGAGTCGTTTTGGCTGCGACATATCCACAATACGGCGCCATCAGCAATAAAGTAAAAGTTTTTTAAAAAATGGAAGGAGGAACAGAAAGAAATTTTAGGAACAATTCGATATGGTTATTAAATTATATAGTAATTGGAGCGAAAAGGCTTTCTCTGAAGACATCAGAGAATTCGACTGTGCCGGGGTCAACGGTTAATCTGCTACATGTAGGTTCAAACAAACAATTTGACTACCGCAGAAAAAGAAAATTGAAAGTTATTTCATCGTAACACCAAATGACTGCCATTTACACATGCATACATACATACATACATACATACATACGTACATACATACATACACACACATGCTCACACATACACATATATAAAAATTATATATATCATATGTGTATATATATATATATATATATATATATATATATATATATACACATATATATACATATATATATATATATATATATATATATATATATATATATATATATATATATATATATATATATATATATATATATATATATATATACATATATATATATATATATATATATATATACACACATATTTAAGTAGCTATGCATGTATTTATGTTATACATTCACACGCATATATATATTATATATCTATATATATATGTATATGCAGGTGTATATATGTGTGTGTATGACTGTATATATATATATATATATATATATATATATATATATATATATATATATATATATATATATATATATATATATATATATAATATGATTGTATGTTAATACATAAAAGTTTATATGTATATATATATATATACTTATATAAATATATAAATACATATATATACACACACACACACACACACTCACATATTTATATCACACTTCACATACATAAGGTGTTTCTCTCCGTTTGTGTCTGTGAACGTGTTCGCGCGCGTATCTATCTCTCTATCTATCTATCTATCTATCTATCTATCTATCTATCTATCTATCTATCTATCTATCTATATCTATATATATATATATATATATATATATATATATATATATATATATATATGTATATATATATATATATATATATGTCCTAAATCGTTTGACGGACACCAGTGAGAATATGCGATACTTAATGTCCATATATGCACATAAGAAACTGGATAAATTTTACTACTTTGCTATTACTTTAAACTTCATGCTAAATCGAAGATTCATCGCATAGATATGATGGACCGGAAAGGTTTGGATAAAAAAGCCAGTTGGCGCCGAGAATTTCTTCACTCCGATCACATTCATCTGAAGAATGCGTCATTCAGCTTGAAATTTAATGTATCGGAAAAAGAGTAATATTTATTTAGTTTATAAGATATATTTGTATATGTGTGTATGTGTGTGTGTGTGTGTGTGTGTGTGTGTGTCTATGCATGTTTGGATGGAAGTATGTATGCATGTATATATGTATGTACGTACGTATGTATTATGTATGTATGTGTGTATGTATATATCTCTCCCACCCTCTCTCTCCCTCTCTACCTCACTCTTTTTCTCTCTTTCTCTCTCGTTATATATATATATATATATATATATATATGCATGCATAGTAGATACATACACACACACACACATGTATGTACGTACGTTTGTACATAAGGTGCGTATGTGTATGCATAGACGTGCTATGAATTAAGTGATGTATGCACGTATAAGTTGCATGGTATATTTTCAGTGCACACATTGCTAATGGTTTATCGCTTAAAAATTACACTCACACACACATTCACATGCAAATATATATACCAATGTTATGTAATGTTATATACTGTATACATTCTTCAAATACACAATATGAATACATAAGTCTATATACATAAAATATAGATATAAATTAGTATATAAACACATATATATAGAATGTAAATATGTACGTAAACAACATTGAGACGTGTACGCACGGGCGTTCATATATGTGTGTGAATGTGTAAATATGTGTACGTGTATGTGTGTCCGTAAGTCTATATGTAAATACGCTTATATTTCTGAATGTGTGGGTGGGTGGTCGTTTGTGTTCGTGTGATATCAGAGGTGCTCGTGTGGGAGATGGATGTAGGGTGGTGTGTATATACATATATACACACATACACACAAACACACACGCACTCACACACACACACACACACACACACATGTATGTATATATATATATATATGTATGTGTGTGTGTGTGTGTGTGTGTGTGTATGTATACATTCATCCACATAAATACATCATTTTCACATATATACATATAGATACATATATATACATATATATACATATATATACATATATTTGTTTGTGTGTATGTGTATATGTATGTTATGTATGTAAGAACGTATATATATATATATATATATATATATATGCATAAATGTGCGTGTGTATATACGTGTCTGTGTTACACTCATGACAATGAATTTCACTTAATTTAGCAAAATTATTATTGAAAATATTTAGGGTATTTTAATATGGTTCATGCCGGCGGGCCTTCTAAATGTTTCATCTTAGTTTCCATGTCTGCAAAATTTAAAAGGATGCTGGGATGTAGCTTTTTAATTATATGCGTTTTGTCCTGATCTGGGTCGCAACAATGTTACACATTACACCTAGTCAGTCGAATGCACCTTCCTATTCATCTTACTGCCGTAGTTAAAACGTATTGACATAGCATGTGTATGCATATATGCATGCATGTATGTACGTATTCACACACACATATATACACATGTATTCTCGTATGTATATTTGTGTATGTATGTATTATGTAAATACAGTATTCATGCTATATGCGCATATACAAATGCACACACGCACACACAAACACACACACACTCACACGTGCAGATCGCAAACATACCACATTCCTACTACACGCACACACGCACGCACCACACACATATACTTATGTGCATATATGTAGGTATATATGTTTGCGTATATATATATATATATATATATATATATGTGTGTGTGTGTGTGTGTGTGTGTGTGTGTGTGTGTGTGTGTGTGTGTGCGTGCGTGAGTGCGTATGTATATATACACACACACACACACACATATAAATATAGATTACTGCGATGGGTTTTGTTAAGCAGCGTCGATTTTTACAATTCTGTAAATAATAATAATAAGCTTAAACCTTATATGCCATCACCATGCAATGACTAAAAAATTAGCTTTCTCGTACGCGTGGGACTCGAACCTACACCTCTTTCTTTTCGCGACAAGTGAGCTCACCAATTGCACCAACGTACAACCATGCTTCACAAGAAAAACAACACTACGAACTAATTATAGTTCTTAAATCTGACGGTAAAATGCACGGTTGTACGTTGGTGCAATTGGCTAGAACTCTTGTCACAAAAACAAAGAGCTGTGGGTTCGAGTCCCACGCGTAGGGGAGAACCTACTTATTTCCGTCGAGGGCTTATATGCCCCCTTTTTAGATTATTTCTTTAGTCATTGTGCAGTGATCGCTTATAGGTTTTAAGCTTATAAAATACTATTATATAATATACACATACACATATGTGTATATATAATTCGCCATGATAGACCGCTGACCACTAGATTTATATTATTTTTTTCTCCTTGTTTCTTTCTGTGTTCCTTTCAGTTGAAGAGCGTAGGCTCGAAACGTCAAAGAGTTTCTCTATTCCCGAGCGTTAAACTAATACATCCATTTGTTGTTTACACCACCTGTCTTCGTCTGTTGTGTTTTTCGTAAATTCTCCCATATATATATGCACACTGAGGCATAAAATTATAACGTACATAATTATTCATATGTTCACATGGATATACAAATATTCTCTACCGCCCTCTGACTTGCAATATAGATTTAGGCACAGAGAAAAGATCAAACAGAATGCGGCAAACATGTATACATATATACAAGGACACACACACACACATATATATATATATGCGGTGCTCCAGTATGTCCACAGTCTTTGACTCAAACATACAAATGGATAAATACATTTTTTTTCACCCAAACATCTACATGCATGCATTCATATACACACAACAATGTATTTGCACCTGGTGTGTGTGTATATATGTATATACTACATATGTGGGAAATTCTGTCTGTGGGTGTGTTTGTAGAGTTGTTAGCTAACTACTCCTATATAGTTTTATCGATTTTGATGAAACTTGACACATGAGTAGAACTCATGTCTGGAAACCTCATGGCATACTCGGATTGTTGAGAAAAATCCATAATAGGGCCCCTGGAGGGGATCCTTATATATATCTAATATATTTCATATTAACAGCCAAGGGAAATAATCCACTCGCCCAGATTTTAACAGCCATGGGAAATAACTCAGTCGTTTTTCTAAATAATTTGGTATAAATTTAATTGAGTATGCTTATTTCTTACTATTGGAACTGTTAGAGTTATTTTCGCGTCAGCTAGTATATATATATATATATATATATATATATATATATACACAAAGGTGATGGTTAGCTGCCCAAGACTTCGAAGTCACTTTCAACAACATTCTTGTATAGGAAAATTAATTTTTACTCCACAAAAGTAAAGAGTAACCCATCAGATTAATGAAAAATTGTTTTATTATAACTGAACATAAACACAAACATTAATACACACACACACACACACACACACACACACACACACACACACATTTATGAATTTGTGTTGCAAGAGTCCTGGTGTGAAATCATGTGTTGAAGTAGACATTGTTATATTTCGAGATGATAATATTATTATTTTTTTTTTGCCAAATAAACACACGCACTATATATTTATTGTTCACTCGTTTATTACTGTTCTTATTCTAACTCATGTCCATTGTCCAAAAATCTTTCATCACACACCTGTGACCTCTTCAGCGACACTTTCCGTCTTCGTGTGTGCTCTTGCTCGACTTATTTTTCCTATAACGTTTCGTATCGAGACGTCAAATGTAAACAGACAATGAGATCGGAGGCAAAATGGATGATGAGTGGCTATATAAACAATGCGTTCGGAGGCAAGAGGCAAGAGTGGGTTTGATGAGTGCTGAAGAAGGGGCTACAACCCCCGAAATATGGCTTTTACACACATTAACCACTTTTGTCTTCGACCACATTGTCTGTTTACATTTGGCGTTTCGATACGGAACGTTGTAACAAAAATCAGTGCTGGCTGTAAGTTCTATACAGCATCTGCAGAAATAACTTAGCAGAATAATGTAAGAGCACTGCTGACACAATAGAACGTGGTACCGACTTATGAAAATATTTAGTATACCTTATAGTATATTGTGTTTACATTACGAAGTATCACGTACCTATAAATCGTTCATGTTCACGTACCAGCCCCAGGAATGCGTCTAATATGTAAATTGGTACATCCAATAACTTAACACGGCTGTATAAACAATGGCTGTATAAGCAATGCCTTCGGAGGTAAGAATGGGTTTGATGAGTGCTGAAGAAGGAGCAACAACCCCCGAAATATGCCATATACACTCATTACCCACTTTGTCTTCGATCATATTGTCTGTTTACATCCAATGTCTTGATACGAAACATTGTAGCAAAAGTCAGTGCTGGCTATAAGATCTATAGAGTATCTGTAAAAATAACCTTAACAGAATCCTTTGATTATAATATCTCGGCAAAAGAATTTGATAAGCTCAGAAAATATAAAGATTTGTTGATTGAAATCGAAAAAAAGGTGGCATCTCAAGACGGTTACAATACTAATGATTGTAAGAGCACTTGGAATGATCAAAAAAGGAATTGAAAATTATTTAAGAATGATCCCTGGCTTACCATCCATGCAAGAAGTGCAAACAATTTTCTTAACTGGTACGTCACACGTATTGAGAAAAGAATTGTCGCTGTGAATTTTCTTCCTTTTCCCCCCTTATTTTCTTTGTTTTTTTCTTTTTTTTTCTTTCTTTCCTCTGACTTCCTTCCTTTTTATTTTCTATCACATGACTTTGTAAATGAACAATCAGGTGTGTTTATTTTGATGGTCTACTAATATATACAGTGATTTTCTTTGTCCTAGGTGTTGGGAAGACACTGTGCAAGAAATGGAAACAAAATTGAAAGAATACAGTTCTATATTTAAGAGATGAGAAATTATGTACATTATTTATATTATTTACAATTGACGGATATCTGTCCTCATCTTGTTTGTTGTTAACACAACGTTTCGGCTGATATACCCTCCAGCCTTCATCAGGTGTCTTGGGAAAATTTCGAACCTGGGTTCTCATTTCTAAGTTTCTTTTCGATGTTGTTATTATTATTATTATTATTATCATTATTCAGGTCACTGCCTGGAATCGAACTCGAGTTAGTAGCCCGCGCTCTTAACTTCTACGCCATATGCCCATGGGTAATTATGGAGTGAATTTTAGGGCTTATAAATCTAATATATCTCCTATACTTCCTTAATACCGTTTCCCATATGTGTTAACAACAAACAAAATGAGGACAAATATCCGTCAATTGTAAATAAAGTAAAATTGAAAGAAGGCAATAATAATGATTTCAGTTATTTGCCACCAGGGCGAAGGATGAGGGGGACAATACAAAGGCTGACACAAAGTGTTGGGGTTTACATATAATGAAATGATAAGAAAAAAGGAAATTATGTTTCTTTCAACGAGGTCAATCGCGTGGCATTCATTAAGAAAGCGGAGCTTATCAATAATTTACTAATTAAACTAGTACTTCCGACAAAGAGAGGAAATGTCATAGTAATAATACCTAACAGACACCGAAACACTTTCAGAATTCAAATTAACCACTTGAACTAGGATTATGTAGTAAACACTTCTTGTCGTGTCATCATTAAATCTCTTTGTTTAACTGTCCTCAGGTTCAACTTGTCATTCTTCTAATAATAATTCTTTTTATTATAAGCACAAGGCCTGAAATTTGTGGGAGGTGAATAGTCGATTACATCGACCCCAGTATTCAAATGGTACTTAATTTATCGACCCCAAGAGGATGAAAGATAAAGTCGACCTCGGCGGAATTTGAACTCAGAACGTAGCGATAGGCGAAATACCGCTAAGCATTTCGACCGGGGCGCTAACGATTCTGTCGCCTTAATAATAATAATAATAACGGTTTCAAATTTTGTCACAAGGGTAGCAGTTTTGGGGGGAGAGGCTGAGTCCTTTCCATTGACCCCAGTGTTCAACTGGTACTTCTTTTATCGACCCCTAAAGGATGAAAGGTAAAGTCGACCTCGGCGGCATTTGAACTCAGAACGTAGCAGCGACGGGCGAAATACCGTTAAGCATTTCGTCCAACGTGCTAATGACTCCACTAGCTCGCCTCCTTGATAATAATAATAATAATAATAATAATAATAATAATAATAATAATAATAATAATAATAATAATAATAATAATAATAATAATGATGATGATGTTGATGATGATGATGATGATGATGATGACGATAATAATAATAATGATAACTCGGTAAGTAAATTAAATGATACTATAATAAATTGATGAATAAATATTTAGCAGAAACATGAAATTTAAAAAGTGCGCCTTAAAAATGAAAAAAAAAAAAAAAAAAAAAAAAATTCGCTATTTAGAACAGTGGTTTTCAACCGGCGTCCTTGTAAGATTTGTAGGATTCAACGCAGGCAAAATAGTAAATTGGGGATCCACAGTATATATTAAAGGTCCATGTAAAAATTTTACTTTACATATATTTATTGCAAGAAAGCTTGGTCACTTTCTCCAGCGTTTTACATAGTTCTGCCCGCATAAGTTGATATGTGGAAAGCAAAATAGGAATTTTGAAAGAATTATCTATAAAACTAGTTTATAAACATCAAATAGTTATAAAATAGTAACCAAAGGGGTCCATAGATAACAAATTGTTGTTGATCACTGATTTAGAAGAACAAAATTAAAAAGTGACGCCTCTTTAATACAGGGGATTAGTATTAAGTTTATCGGAATATTTACATATGTATTTACAGTTGAATGGAATACGAATGAGATCGATGCTGACATCTTTGTTACCTACCTTTTACACAGATGTGTTTCAATTAACTATGGTACGTAACTGGACCTTATTTGATATTCGTCAGGAATTAGATATACAAGGAATACCTAGGAGCAGGTAGGTATGAATGTATGGTTAAGGAGTTAGCTTCACATCTTCATAGTTCCGTTTCATTCCAGCATTTTCAGCAAGTCATCTCAGTTTGACGAACGCCTTGTGAATGAAAGTTAGTAAGCAAAAAGTGCGGAAAATCATCGTAAACATTTTATATACATGTATACACGTATGTGTGTATGTAAATATGTATGTATATATGTATGTATATATGTGTGTATGTATATATATATATTTCTGGTCAAAAGTCGGAATTCAAATATGAAATTTAGTAGCCATTTATGTTACAATATTTAACTTAAGTGCATTGTAATATGAAAAATTTTACTGCAGTATTCGTCCTGATATTGTATTTCCCATGGAGGTGTTGTGTTTAAAAACAAGTTATATATATCAGAGGGAGACAGAACTCGTGTGGCAAATGAGAACCTTAGATGCATTGTTGCCCAGTTAGGCATTATTAATAACGTGTACTCACTGCCAGCAAGGTTAGATGAAGTTCATCACTAAAATGTATACGAAGACAGTGAAAAATATTTTCTGAGGCTGCAGGTAGCAGCCCAGATGATCAATACTGCAACAGAAGCAGTATTAAATTAAAATAGCTAACTGTGTATCATACTTAATATAAATATATTACGAGTAAAATTTACTGCGGTTTCTGCCCGAAGATAGTAGTATCTCCTATGAAAGCGGTGTGTTCATAGCAACGCATTTCTGCCTCATTAGACGTTATCAATAAAATTTGGTTCTCTTCTAAATTTGTTCTAATATAAAGATAAATATTCATCATCCTCTAGATTTTTACAATCAATATAGTTTGTATTACGTATTATAATATTCCTGATACTGTGTAGTACATCAACATTTTATAAATTTAGACAAATTGTCATCTGAGAAGGGTTCAATATGATATCAACTTCGCCAATAGTATTTGTATTGTTCACAAAGCTTTGTCTCGAGTGAAATGAATACGACTGATACACATTTTTGGATAGATCTTACGCCACAACCTTTGTGCTGCATAGCCGTCATCTTTGTGTTACGACTCCATTTATATTGTAGTGTCATATGAACAAAGTTGCCAACAGCATTAAAATACAATAAATGTCTACATATCCGTTGGACTTACTAGAAATAGCAACGAAGTTTATAATAGGTCAGTACTGCCGAGTTTAACAACAAACACAAAAACAACAGTAACAAGAACAACAACAACAACAATAGTATGTTGTCTCAGCTGTCTGCGCCTCACAAATATCTAGCATTTTAAAATACACTATATTTCCACAAACAGCCACCAGGCAGTTAACTTACGAAGTGTGTTTAAGAAGTGTCGGCCAAGAGAACCGAGATTTCTGCCTACAATCTGGCTGTTCTCTTAAAAGATCACGTGTTGTAGTGTTTGGTGGAATATCTCTCCAATACCACACGAAAGAGATTTAAGATTGAAAGAAAGGAATTAGACTGCATATAATTTTGTAACACCAAACAATGTCTTGGTGTTGTTCTTGCTTTCGTTATGGTTGTTTTCATTGTTAGCGTTGTTATTATTGTTGTTGTTCTTGTAATTCTTGTAAATGTTACTGTCGATATTTTCACTGCCTCTGTTGTTGATGCTGTTTTTGTTGTTGTTGTTATTCTTTCATCGTGTTTTGTTTGTTTTGCGGTAAACTATCGGTTTTAGTTTGGTGTCAAATTTAGAAGGAACATAAAATAAAATAAAATAGAATAATAATAAATGCATAAATAAATAAAACAAAAAAGGGGGAAAACCTTCTCTTAAGCTATTCTCTTTCGGTTAAAACTACTTTTTATAGCTAAGTAAATATAGCTTATTATAAAGGAAAGCAAATACTGGGCCATTGCTAATTAAATCAGATTAAACAGTTAGTATGATTCTAACAGAGGAATATGGTTTTCAAAGAAGCAAAATAAAGAAACACCAAAAGCAAAAGATATTCTATTTCCCCTACCCTCCTATACCCACCCCCACAATGCCCGCACAAAATACATAAAAGAAAGAAAACTAAAACAAAATAGAATTAAAACAAAATGGCCACAACAACGCCGACAACACTAACATCACCACCATCACCATCAGTAAGAACAACACAAACAATAGAAGCAGCAACAGCAGCAGCAGTATCATCAGCAACAGCAGGAATAACAACATCGACAGTAATCACACCACCACCACCACCACCATCACCACCACCAACACCACCACCACCAGGGCCGCCGCCGCCGCCGCCATTATCCGCATCAACAATACCAACCTCAACGTCATCAACTATCAACAACACCAGCACCACCAACAGCAACAACGCCACCATCATCACCTCCAGCAACAGCAACAATAACAATAACAGATTTTATAAAATTTCGATGAAAAAGATATGAAAATAATAGCGTATTGTAATCGAGGAATAAAAGCAGAAAAAGAAAACGCCAAATTAAGAACTTTAATAAGAAACCCACCAAAAAAAAAATACAAAAAAAACAGGGATCTGCTGGATGTTTACTTTGTCCCTGAAATGATGTCGATGATTGTTCATTGTTCATTGGAGCATAACATCAAGATGGCGGTGACAACAGTTGGTTTTTCAACTCTTCTTAACATCTTTGGTGGTAAAAACACACACTGTGCTCGTATTAATGAATTCATCTTTTTTTTTTATCGTTTTAATGTTATATCACAAATTGTGAACTATAGCGTCGTTGCTTGCAAGCTTTCGACAGGCCTATCAGGGTTTCACAGCATTTCCAATAGTCATAGTAATAAGGGTGCGTCTGTAAAACTACGGTCATGCTGCTGCACTGCCTTCCAAGTCTTATGTTGTTATCAGCCTTATGTGTGCAAACTTGGTCAAGGGATGCACTTCGACATTTAGTGGTTAAAAGATGTTGCCGGAGGGATAGGATGCGATATTCAAATGCATTTTGGGCGGCTCCAGCCACCCTGTTTTCGTTTTACGTATGTATGTATGTATGTGTATATATATATATATATATATATATATATATATATATATATATATATATATATATATATATAAATATATTTTTAGAAATAATACATTTCTAAATCTCTCAGAGAGATTTATGCTGTAGTGGGAATAATACTACTTCCTAGGTCTAACCAACAGTAGTATTATTCCCTTCAGGGTACTGTCACATTAAGTTGACAGCATACAACTACTTCATCGTATCACTACTGCATAAATCTCTCTGAGAGATTTAGAAATGTATTATTTCTAAATTTGAAATCAGTGAATGTATTTCACTAGAATTATTATATGTTTACAAGAGCTTGACGGGCATCTTCGACTAGCAAGTCATGCTACTCTAGACTGATGACGAGCAAAGACTCAGAAACATGTCTCTGGATGCAGGCTGAGCTGGGTGGAGGTTCTTGTCTCCCCCTTGTAAACATAAGGACACAGGAAATGTGTCAAAGCCGACAGGAAGCGGTGCAGCTTCCTAGGTCTAACCAACAGTAGTATTATTCCCTTCAAGGGACTGACACATTAAGTTGACAGCATACAACTACTTCATATAAATATATATAGTAAAGTTTAAATGCCAACACACATATATATATGCTAACACACACACACACACACACATATATATATATAATGTAACCACATGTGAATCGTTGGCGATTTTCTTCCTCCGTCTTCCCTTCTATTGGACTTTCTTCTGTTTCCGAAGAAGAGAGTCTGCTCGAAACGTTAAACCATCTTCCTTTCCTTTTCCGGACGTCTGCTAATACATTACATGTATCACGTGCTCGTGTTGTTTTTTTTGTGTTTGTTCTTTTGGGGGATTTACAATATATATATATATAGGCGTCCGTGTCGAGTCTGAAGTCGTGTGGGAAGATAAATGGAAGCATAACATCGCCATCACTAGTGATCACTCTAAACACCATAATATTGACCGGATGTTTGAGTTTTATCACTCTCGGTACATGTTCGTATTGATACATATTCGCAGTGGAGATTCTGGCTTGAATTCCAAGCAGTGCTGCATGTCGTTTTCGAATTTCTGGCAGAATGAATTGCGCCATGATACTGTTTTTCTCAGACAGTACTCAACTGACCCTACTATACTGTGTAGGTGACAAAATCAAAAACAAGCTATGTGCATGCACGAAATTATAAATATAAAGTGGTGACAATTTACCCATCGCACCCTGTGTGTGTGTGTGTGTGAATGTGTATGTATGTGTGAACATATATATATATATATATATATATATATATATATATATATATACATGTAGGTACAGTCGTTGCTGTGTGGTGAGAAGCTTGCTTCCCAACCACATGTTTCCAGTTCAGTCCCACTGCGTGGCACCTTGGGCAAGTATCTTCTAGTATAGCCTTGGGTCGGCCATGAGGCTAAATTTGAAGAAGTGTTATGCAGTGGGACTTAACCATGAGATTAAGAAGCATTCTTTTAACACGTAACCAGTATACGTCAAAAGTGTTCATGAGATTTCGAAGCACATAATAAAGGCGTAAATAATAGGATGTAAACGTTGGGTTGATAACCCACCCACTTAGACAGAAGATCTAGAAGGCTGCCTGGTGCCTGTAGGACATGTGATATATATATATATATATATATATATATATATATATATATATATATATATATATATATATATATATGTATATGTATATATATATATATATATATATATATATATATATATATATATATATATATATATATATATATAGGTGCTGTCGTGGGCGTGTGGTGAGAAGCTTGCTTTCCAACCACATGATTCCGGGTAAGTGTCTTCCAATATAGCTTCGGGCCGACCAAAGCCTTGTGAATGGATCTGGTAGATGGAAACTGAAAGAAGACAGTCGTATATATATATATATATATATATATATATATATATATATATATATATATATATATATATAGGTGATGTATATTTGCCACTTAAATGTGGCTGACCCCTAAGGGTGGATGTTACTGTTGCTTTTAGCCCCAGGAGAACATCTGGGGCTAAAAGCAACAGTAACATCCACCCTTAGGGGTGGGCCACATTTAAGTGGCAAATATACTTCACCTTGTCGTGCAGTTACTGTTAATACCTCGTTCAGAGATTTAATGTTGCTTATATATATATATATATATATATATATACTCTTTTACTCTTTTACTTGTTTCAGTCATTTGACTGTGGCCATGCTGGAGCACCGCTCTTTGTCGAACAAATGAACCCCAGGACTTATTCTCTGTATGCCTAGTACTTATTCTATCGGTCTCTTTTTTCGAACCGCTAAGTTACGGGGACGTAAACACACCAGCATCGGTTGTCAAGCGATGCTGGGGGGGGGACAAACACAGACACACAAACATATACACACACATATATATATATACATATACGACGGGCTTCTTTCAGTTTCCGTCTACCACAAAGCTTTGGTCGGCCCGAGGCTATCGTAGAAGACACTTGCCCAAGGTGCCACGCAGTGGGACTGAACCCGGAACCATGTGGTTGGTAAGCGAGCTACTTGCCACACAGCCACTCCTACGCCTATATATATATATATATATATTGTTGTTTAAGGGCACAATACATGTCTTCGGGTGCTACCAATAGTTTCAGGTGTCTGAAAAACTAAGCTCGTTCTTCAGGCGCAGACAACTTTTCGTGCTGAACTAAGAACATTAAATATGGCGTGGGACGTGAAAATCCTATATAGAAAATCCTAACTTATAACCGGAAAATGAATCCAGAAGACCTGATGTAAATGCAAATAATGTATGAAATTAAATGTAAATTGTGTAAGGAGAATAAAAATGTATATGAAAAGTTCGTTTTCTGTTTTCGTTTTTATGTTTACGTTTCTCATTGCGTTTAACGTTTTTTTTTTATGTCCTGTACCCATATATGCATGTATGTATATATATAGATGTAGGTACGTAATATATGTATGGATATATGCATATATCTATATATTATTTATATTATTATATGATCGAACGCCACGCATCCTTTTCCAAGTAAGTTTTATCTATCTATCTATCTATCTATCTATCTATCCATCCATCTATCTATCTATCTATCTATCTATCTATCTATCTATATATATATATATATATATATATATATATATATATATATATATATATATATATGTAAGTTGTATGTGTGTATATATGTATGTACGTATATGTATGTATGTTTGTGTATATAAATATGCACACACATACACACGTAAACAAAGAGAAACATACGATTTCTGCACGCTTCTGCACGGCTTCTGTCAATAGAATGAACATCTCATTTTTGCTTCTGGTTTCACCGAGATTAGATCTAATTGATCACAAACGCGACCCTGTAAAACTTTGGCATTGAAAGTTACACAAACAGCAGAACAGTACACAACTGCATACTGCGAAAGATCCCAACAACGCCATCAAAATACAGGACCAAAAACTGCAACAGTTCGGGTTCAAGAGGCCACAGCTCTTCAGTATTCTTCCGATAAGCCTGAGAGACCTGCATTAGCTTGGATGTAATTGTCTTCAACTGAAAACTGAATCACCACCTGTCAAGGATCCCAGATGATCCCACCTCACTGCAGGAAACACGGATGAAGGCAGCAGCATCAAACTCCTTCATTCACCAAATGCCACTTAGAATAGGTTTCTAAGGAGTGAGGACGTAGCAGAGCCAGCAGTATGCCTGAAGCTTTCGAGCTGAAATTAGTTAAATAATTGTATGTTTATTTTCAGTGCAGTGCCTAGGACTACGTCTGCCAATACCTGATTCTCTTGTATAAATCAGTCAGTTATTACTTCCATGCTTCAAATATCAAACCATATTTCGTAGAGCAAAAGCTAAAACATTAGTTTAGAACAAAAGATCGGCCCTGAAACTAGAAAAGGATCATCTTACTACTTGAGACACGCATGGCTGCATACATATAAATAGGTTGAAAAGTAAAGAAGAAGTCAAGGCCAAGAGTTCCAAACTCTCAGCCCTTAGTACATTTTCTAACATTTTAGTCTTTTAATGATACATACATGAAATATGAAATCGGAAATGAATACAAATACGTGAGTGTGTGTGTATGTTTGTGTGTGTGTGTGTGTGTGTGTGTGTGTGTGTGTGTGTGTGTGTGTGTGTGTGTGTGCGTGTGTGAATGCACAGATATTATGTACTTGTTGGTGATGGCGGTGTTATTGTTGCTGATTTTCTCCTACATTTGAAGGGGACTTGTTATTGCAGAAGTTAGTCGTGGTGGAGTTATAGTAATATATAACTATATATATATATATATATATATATATATATATATATATATATATATATATATATATAAGAATAAGGGCAGGGAATCGTCAATTAATAATAGAATTAATAATTAACAATTTTGCCAAGTAGTTCAGTATGAAAAAACCTTTATCGGTAAAACCATTTATCATCATAAATATACAGGGATTAGCATTGAGTTGCTTAGTCTAATGCTTAGTCTAATGTTTTCTGTAAAAGTGAACTATATATTTGTGAGTGTGTGTATATTTATATATATATATACTGTTGTGTCTGGGGAGAGTCATTTTCTTATTGTGCCTTAAAATTTAACACACTCACCGTTTAAATTTCCACTTATTTCTTATTTTTATTTTCCTAACATTTTCGTTGCGTCTTGCAACCTTTTCAATAGTTTTGAGAGTCAAAACTATTGAAAAGGTTGCAAGACGCAACGAAAATTTTAGGGAAATAAAAATAATAAGTGGAAATTTTAACGGTGAGTGTGTTAAATTTTAAGGCACAATAAGAAAATGACTCTCCCCAGACACAACAGTATATATATATATATATATATATATATATATATATATGTAAATATACACACACTCACAAATATATAGTTCACTTTTACAGAAAACATTAGACTAAGACAAGTGTAGGAACATCAAGCAAGTGTACTAGTTTAACGCTCAAGAAGAATGTAAAAGTCATTTACGTTTCGAGCCTACGCTCTTCGACAGTAGGGATTGAGTAAAAAAGGATAGAGAGAGAAACAATGCGAATACACACACACACACACACACACACACACACACACACACACACACACACACACACACACACACATACACGCATTTATATATATATATATATACTATGGGATGAAAATCTCGAAGAACACTCATAAATCTGTAAAGAATAGCTTGTATATTGAATTAAAAAAACCTTTTGGGTAGGAAAACCCGAAGGTTGTCTGTGGAATTCGAACCCGCATCCCCTGAACATATGTGTGTGTATGTGTGTGTTTGCGTGCCGCGTGTATGTGTACATGTGTGTGCATGTGCATATATATATGCATTTAAATAAGTGTGTGTATATATATGTGTATGTGTGTGTGTATGTACGAGTTTGAACACACATACTCGCAAACACATATACATATGTATAAGTGTGTGTCGGAAGAGTGTGATTACAGATAAATGTGTGTGCGTGTATTTTTAGTCTACGCATATTGCCCCATGGATCTGCACCTGGCTTCTCTACATTCAAATCTAACATCTCACAAACCTCTCTTCTGTTCGTCTGTGTCATCCATCCGAGCCATTCAAAAATCACCACCCCACACCACCAAGCCGCCCTTTAATTTTCATTTCTTAAGCAATTCCGGGCATTCAATATACGGGTAAATCCAAGCCACCTTTGCTGTTTTTCTTCTCTCTCATCCCGTTGTTGTTGTTGTGGTTTCTTCTTCTTCTTCTTCTTCTTCTTCTTCTTCTTCTTCTTCTTCTTCTTCTTCTTCTTCTTCTCCTCCTCCTCCTCCTGCTACCCCAACATATCGTGCCATTGTTTTTTGTTTTCCCTTTGCAAAACAGTGTCTATCTGTGTGTGTGTGTGTGCGTGTGCGTGTGCGTGTGCGTGTGTTTGTGTGTGAGTGTTTGTGTGTATGTGTGTGTATGTTCGTATACGCGTGTGTGCCTTCATGTATGTATACATAAGTGAGATAAAAGACACGTGTGTAGATATGCTATTGTTTAAGCATGATTATGTGTGTAACCTCTCTCACTTTCTCTCTGTCACACACACACACGCGCGCGCGCACCTCGCACACATACACATATCTATATATATATATATATATATATATATATATATATATATATAGAGAGAGAGAGAGAGAGAGAGAGAGACTCAGGTTATTGATTGAAAAAGGAAAATTAAAATAATGTAAAAGTATAAATGTATGTGTATATGTATTGTACGATACAAATTAGGTGATTTTATTTTAAAGCAGAATTGCAATTAGAATAGCAGAAATACTGGGTAAATTACCCTTACAAAGCGGAAAAATTTGTCAACAAACAACGATGGAAGTCGAACCCACTACCGTTAAGCTTGTAGGTTCGAGCACCATGGCTGTTTGTTGACAAATTTTTCTGCTTTGTAAGGGTAATTTACCCAGTATTTCTGCTATTCTAATTGCAATTCTGTGGCGGTGGTGGTAGTAGTAGTAATAGTAGTAGTAGTAGTAGTAGTAGTAGTAGTAGTAATAATAATAATCCTTTCTACTAAAGGTACAAGGCCTGAAATTTGGGGGGAGGGGACTAGTCGATTACATCGACGACTCCAGTGTTTCACTGATACTTAATTTATCGACCTCGAAAGGATGAAAGGCAAAGTCGACCTCGGCGGAATTTGAACTCAGAAAGTAGCGACGGCTGAAATACCGCTAAGCATTTCGTCCAGCGTGCTAAAGATATAATAATAATAATAATAATAATAATAATAATAATAATAATAATAATCCAACTTAAGGCAAACGTACACAGGCTCTACATAAAGAGGTGTAAAAGTGGATGTGGGCTGATTAGCGTACGGGAGTGCACCAAAAGTGAAAGAATAAACATGGCAGAATATTTGGTAAATAGTAAACAAGACCGGTTACAGTATGTTTCTAGTGCAGAAGATTTACCAAAAATGGACTTGAGAGTGCTAATGAATTCCGATCACGAATAGCCAACAAAAGAAAAAACTCTACTCCACATGGAGTTATATGGTCAGTTCCACCGTGAAACTAACAACTTAAAAGATCAGGAAACATCATCAAGGTGGCACAGCAAGGGTGACCTAAAAAAAAGACTGAAACCCTACTCATCGCTGCCCAGGATCAGGCAATGAGACATAAAGAAAGTACAGATTGACTAACACAGGTGGAAAGACAACTTGACGAAAGGATGTTAGAATTGATCTATATACAGTGAAACAAGTTAAAAAAGAATTCCAAATTAGAAAGGACCTGGCCCGGTTAGAGTAGAAGGCTACTGGGTGAAGAATTTTACACAGTTGCATAAAAGGATCGCTGCACAACTGGATAAATGCCTGCAGCATGGTCACGTCCCTACAAGGATGTCAAGTGGACGAATGCTGTTATGTCTCAAGGATCCCTTGAAAGGTAACTTGGCATCACATTTTCAACCTATAGCCTGTTTACCACATATGTAGAAGCTTATGACCTGTGTCTTGGCGGAAAAGCTATATAATCATATAAAAAGCAACAACCTACTTACAGAAGAACAGAAAGGATGCAGGAAACAATGTAGGGCAACAAAAGACCACTTATTAGTTGATAAAACGATAATTAGAAATTGTGGACGAAGATTGACGGGACTGAATGTAGCATGGCTAGATTACGAAAAAGCATATGACATGGTACTACACATTTGGATAAATAAAACAATGAGTGTGTTTGAAGTGGCAGAAAATATCGAGAAAATGGTTAATGAAAGTATGAAACATTGAAATACTGAATTGATTGGAGGAAAACAAAGACTTGGAAAAGTTAACATCAGAAGTGGAATATTTCAAACGATGTCTTATCTCCATTACCATTTATATTGACCATGATACCCACTCAATTTGATATTGCGGAAAGTTAAAATACCTTACAATTTGGGAAAGGATGATATAAAGATTTATGCGAAAAATGAGAAACAGTTTGAAAGACTTATACATATTTTTCGCATTTTCTCAACTGATGTTAGGTATGGAATTTGGGATCTAAAAATGTGCATTGTTGAAAATAAAACGAGGAAGATGTGAAGGGAGCCAGGTGATTGAAAGGCCAAACGGGCAAACGATGAAAGCGGTTGCGAAAGGACAGTAGAATAAGTATTAGGGGATACTGGAAGCAGATGAAATAAAGCATGAAGAAATGAAACAAATTACCAGTAGAGAGTATACAAGTAGAGTGAGAATATTATTACAGTCAAAGCTGAATTCAGAAAAGGTTATTGAAGCAAGAATAGTATCTGTCATCAGATACGGAACTGGAATTGTAGACTGGACCAAAAGCAACCTATAGAAACTTGACAGAAAAATTAAAAAGCTGTTGACAATGTATGGTGCCTACCATCCGAAAGCTGATATCAACCGACTGTACTTGATGAGAGACCTGCGGAAGAGGGTCTACAGACAGAAAGAAAACGCCTACTAGAATATTTACAGAACAGCACAGAGAAACTGCTAAAAACAGTGAATAAGGAACAGGTGATCAAGTATGGAATAGAAGAAGAGGACAAGAACGAAATACAAAGAGAGCACGTTTGACAGATTGAAGAGAAACCTCTGCATGGTTAATTTTGGAAAGCCACTGAAAATATATGTGGAACAAAATCCTGGGCTTGGTTTTAAAAAATTGGCAATTAAAAAAAGAAACAGAGAGCCTAATTGTAGCAGCCTAGGTTTAAGCGATAAAAGAATTGCAAGAATTTGGAATATGAAAACTGTAAAGGTTGTGCCTATAATAATTGATGCATTGGGAACTATAAGCAAAGATATAGACAAGTGGTTGAAGGAGATTGGAATAGAATGTCCTGTAGAGTTTCTACAGGAAGTTTGCCTCTTGGGGACAGGAAAAATTATCAGGACGGTTATAAGCTTTTGAAAGACTATTGAAAGCTAGTGGATATCTAAGGTTACTCGCTACCCACGTAAATTCTACCAGAGATAAGACCGAGCCTGAGTCAAATCAACAACAACAACAATAATCTTTCAAATTTTGGCACCATCCCAAAAATTTTAGGTGGAGAGGGTTAATCAATTATATCGATCATGTTTTCGCACTGGTACTTTATTTCATCGATCCCGAAGGTTGAAAGGCGAAGTTGACTTCGCTGAGATATGACTTCAGAATGTAAAGAGCCGGACTTATTTTCTTTTAATTTAGTACAAACATAAACAAACCAAACTAGTGGAAGACCAAATTTTGTATGTTCGTATTAAGAAACGAAACACTGAAAGCAAAGGGGGATAAGCAGGATCAACGGTTTATCAACATTCAGCTTTTCAATAGTTTGGCATGTTTAAGTTTGTTTAAATACATATAAAGAATGAGGAAAACAAAACATTTAAATAATGAGAAAATTTAAAGAACGAAGTATAGGATAAATAAACTATTTAAGTTTTCTCTTATGTCTTCGATATCCTATCATTGCAATATACGTTTATTAGCTATTATATCAAAGTGCTAACAACAGATTTCTTGGAGGAGGGATGGTGAAAGAGTGCTTGTAAAAGAGAGAGTGAGATAGATAGATAGATAGATAGATAGATAGATAGATAGATACATACATACATACATACATACGTACATACATACATGCATCCATAGAGACAGGTAGAGAAAGACAAAGCGAGAGGGGGAGATTTAAATGAATACTACCTGCACGTGCTCACGTCCACACACACACACACACACACACACACACACATACACACACGAACACGCGCGCGCGCGCTAATTAGTATCTACACACACACGACACAAGGTTTGTCTCAATTTGTCTACCCTGAACATTTAACCGTTAAAACTGCTTAAACAATCAATTAGCAAGTATTTGAAGTAATGACATTTGTGATTATATATATATATATATATATAGAGAGAGAGAGAGAGAGAGTTATTAATATTTCTAAGTCTCTCTAAAGGAGACTACGACAGCGGTACTGGAAATTAATAGTTATCGCCAAGCCAACATGGCAGTCCCAAAATTAGGACGAAAGCTGCCGTGAATTAGCTCCAAGAAGCCATCGCCTCTAGCTAGCCATGTGACACACGAAACCTGTGATATACATAATATATATGTATAATATATATGTATATATATATATATATATATATATATATATATATATATATATATATATATATATATATACATATATATATATATATATATATATATATATATATATATATACATAATACACACACACACACACACACATGCATTTATGTATGAATTACAATCACGCACACCTCCATTATATCTACGCGAGAGCATGTGTTTGTTTGTATCTGAACCTAAGTATGTTTATATATATTCAGAGGACTTCTATTATTATTATGCCAATAAAGAAACGATTGTGATTATTATTATTATTATTATTATTATTATTATTATTATTATTATTATTATTATTATTATTATTGTTGTTGTTGTTATTATTATGGCGGCGAGCTGGCAGAGCAGTAAGCGTGCCAGGCGAAATGTTTAGCGGCTTTTCAAATTTCAGGCCCTGTGCCTTTAATAGAAAGGATTATTATTGCTATTATTAGAATCGTTAGCACACCGGTCGAAATGCTTAGCGGTATGTCGTCTGCCGCTAAGTTCAGAGTTTAAATCCCGCCGAGGTGGACTTTGCCTCTCATCCTTTCGGGGTCGATAAACTAAGTACTAGTTACGCACCGGGGTCGATGTAATCGACTATACCCCTCCTCCAAATTTCAGGCTTGTGCCTTTAGTAGAAAGGATTATTATTATTATTATTATTATTATTATTATTATTATTATTTTCTCCAATCCCTACTCCAGCGCCATATTTGTTCGTTATATTTCATTTCCCCACCTTGCGTTACGCACAAAAATACATACACACACACGCGCGCACACACACACACACACACACACGCTGCTACTCAATCACGCATATTTACCTCACACCTACCCTCGCTTTTCTTTTTCTCACACAGATCCAGTAAATATGAGGGGTCGGGTGCTGTCCGCCAGCTACGCAGCTTTATAAATAATGTCTATATGTAAGAAGAGAAGAAACTTACGTTATCTTAAATTACATTATAAACTCATGACTGAAATTAAACGATATATATGTGTGTGTGTTTGTGTGTGCATGCGTAGGAGTACGATGTACACATACATGTATACGTATATTTGGTATTGTGCTTTAACATCCATCATGAAATTCGTTGCATCTCTGATTGATGAATATTCTGCACTTAATTGTAATTGTTATACTTGCTGTTGATATTCATGCTGATGTAGCTGTTGTTGTTGTAGTTTATAAAGTAGCTGTCACGTCTGTCTGTTCCCTAGTCCAGCGATCAATCTCTCGCAATCGTTTTGTTTAAAGACGAAATTGATACGACTCGCCGTGTTATATACATCGCTTTTATTTCTTTCCCACCATTTAAATCAAGAAAGCAAGCACGTCTCAGGACAAATGTCAGCTCTTTCACACACACACACACACACACACACACAGAATATAACGCGCACACACAAACACTGAGTAATGCACACATATACATACACATTCGTATAATAGATGTGTGCTTCTCGTTTTTAAAATCACAGTTTACCGGTATAGGTGTAAGGAGATTACATGAAAGTGAATAAAAAGTGAGAGCTTAGTACTAATGGAGTCCAGTATTTATTAGTTGACACCGCTGTGTAATTCGTATATACAGGGTGGTCGCTAAAAAATCGGAAAATTCGTGAAATGCCAATTTATATTTTCACAAGATCTACTTGAGGTAAACAATAAGCGTCACAAAGCATGATGTCATATTAACACTCACAAATGTTCAAACTGTTCGATAACAGAAGCAACGAATCAGAAACCACCAGTCACATAGTTTATTGATAATTTAATTAATGCTTGTTAGTTTTGCCTTCAAATTTTCCACTTTTCTAGTGACCATCCTGTATATGATCAGAGAAGCTGAAGTATATATTTAAGGAGAGCGTCAATGTACTGAATGGAAATGTAATAAGTGACAGACCGCATATTACTACTCTTCTCGGGAAACCTATCTAGCTTCGTTTCGCAATCAGTAGTGCAGATAAGTCGCCATATAAAGCAATCATGATTTAAGCTTACATCGTAATGGATAGCTTAATTTGCATATTTGTGCCTTCGTTAGCTAAACAATATCTATGTAAGCACAACACAAGCGTAAATCGGAACTAATATAAAATTAAATAATATAAAGCCTAACTATGGGTTGAATAAAGCTGTAAATAGATTCTTTCTTTACTATTAACATGCAGGGAGAAAAAAGGGAATGGCTCTCCGGACGGGCCGTTTCACAATCAGTGTTATTGGTTGAGAAATGAACCCAGGTATATCTTAATTGAGATGCGTGTGTGTATGTGCTCAATATGTGACATAATATTCATACAAAGTTGAGATTCGAATAATAGCCACGTTAAACTCCTACAGACGTATAATGCTATCAATGGTGCATCAGTGCAGATTCGGGCTATAAGGCGGTGAGCTGGCAGAATCATTAGCATGCTGGTCAAAATGCTTAGCAGCATTTCGTTCGTCTTTACGTTCTGAGTTCAAATTCGACTTTGCCTTTCATCCCCTTCATGGTCGATAAAATAAGTACCTATTGAGCACTGGCGGTCAAATATTCTTGATAGGCTTTCTTATGAGATTATTCTATGAATCCGCCCTCAGTTTCGAGTAATGCTTCAATGCGGGTCTGGAATCATTGACATGCCTGTATTAAATGGTACATTATTTTTCGCTGCTTTCGCGGATTCCTATGATTCTCTATCGCCAACCAATTCCATTATTACGAATTTAAATTGGGAGCTTGAGTCATAGTGAATCTTTCATCATCTGATTACACAAACAGGGATGCCACCCCTACGGATACGTTGCAGTTACTTTCTTGATAGAGCTCGGTGATCCTGAGTATCGATCTTCTAAGATTCCTCCGCAAAGCATTAATGTAAGATGCACCGTTGGTCCAGTTGAGCTCTTCCGTTACCTCTTCACAATCCGCTATATTGCAGTTCTGTGACATCGCCGTATCCCTGGCAGGGTAGCTGAACTCATCTCCAAATATTTCGACCTCATTCTTTCCTTTTCAGTTGCCGCTTTCCTCTCTCATATCCATGACACTAACCACGCCCTTCACCTCTTCAATTCTGTCTCCTTCCCTCCCAGCCCTTCTCGTCTTCTTTTCACCATAGAATAAAATCCCTCTACACTGTGATACCCCACAACGATGGCTACCTAGCTTTGCAGTACTTCCTCGACCGTCGCTCCGACCCCACACCCAGCACTTCCCCCTTCTCCGCCTAGCAGAACTCACCCTCAATGGCTTTACGTTCGTAGGAGAGGTTGACGAGAGATTTATCTCTGGTGTCGCTATTGGAACGAGAATAGGCCCCAAATTTGCCAACTTACTTGTTGGCTACGTTAAGGCCCAAATCTTCTCACAGTTCTCCAGACTGACCCCAGAGCTAAACGGTCTCTATATAGACGACTGCATAGGTGCTACCTTCCTCTCCCGCGAACAGCTCTCCTATTTCATCTCTTTCGTCTCTAACTTCCTCCCTTCTCTCTAATTCACCTATACCATCTCTAATACTTCCATATATTTCCTCGATATCTCTCTTTCCATTGATCTCCTCACCCATTCTCTCACGACCTCCACCTTCTTTCAATCCACAGACTCCCACCTCTACTTCATTTTTCCTCCTCCCATCCCTTCCGCACAAAACCGACCATCCACAACACCCAGTTCCCCGCC
>NC_142946.1:34313125-34318125 GCF_046866305.1 Octopus bimaculoides
TGGGACTATTACTTCAAATTGTTTCAAATTATTTCCCTTGTTCAATTTGGCTTTCAGTGCATTAATGAACATTGTATACTTCCTCCAATATCAATATATCTTTATTTCTCCTTCCTAAGATACCAAGTTGAAGTCTATTTAATACTGTTATGTGAATGAATGTTAAGAAGTTGCTAAATAACAAGGAAATTATTTGGTTTAATTCTGATCGTAAACTCGTGGGATTTCTTTTTACAGAGAGTCTCATATCGTTATGAAAACACCAGACACATTTTATTATAAGAGTGATAACGTGAGGTGGTATGGCGTCCATACGTTTTAAATCTTTAAAAAAAAATTATCAGTTCTGTAAATGAAGTGAAACAAGTGTGATTTGGACCCACTTTGTATATGATGTAGCAGTAGTGGTAGTGATAGTACAGCAGCAGCAGCAGTAGTAGTAATATTAATAGTAGTATGGGGGAATGTGCTGTTAACAGCGCGTCGTTGCTATTGAGGATTCCCTGCTTCTGATGTATGACACCTTTGCATCACTCAATATATGGATAAATAGGTGTGCAAGAGGTACATATTTAGGGAAATATGTGTTCAATTAATCCAACATGGACACAAGGTGGCGGGCGCTAAAAAGTGGGCGCACTTCAACAGTCTGCTAAGTAGGGGTTCAGGGAGAACACTTTGGGTATACTCAAAAATTGGTTAAATTAAACTCACTTATTTTATTGAACCAGGAAGAAGGGAAAACAAAACCGAGTATGGTGCGATTTGAACTCAAAACTTACTTAAATAATGTTGGTTTCAAAATTATGGCACAAGGCTAGCAATTTCAGGGGACGGGGTAAGTCGATTACATCAACTCCAGTGCTCAACAGGTATTTATTTTATTGATCCCAAGAGGATGAAAAGCAAAGTCCACCTCGGCGGAATTTTGGACACAAAATACAAACACGGACGAAATGTCGCTAAGCATTTTGCTCCGCGTTGTAACCATTCTGTCAGTTCACCGCCTTAGTACAGAAATAATATTATATATGATGATGAAATTAAACCATCCACATTATTATAATTGCTGTTAAAGTGGTGAACTGGAAGAATCATGAGTAATGTTTAACAGCATTTCTTCCGGCTCTGCGTCCTGAGTTCAAATTCCGTTGAGCTTGACTTAGCCTTGCCTCCTTTCGAAATCAATAAGATAAAATAAGTACTAGTGGAGTACACGGCTCGATGTTATCGACTAACTTTTCTTTCCAACATTGCTGGCCTTCTGCCAAAATTTAAAACCGTCATTGCTGATGTTACTGTCGTTTAATCTCGGGTCGACGCTTTTAGAGTCGAGCCAGGATCAAATACGATCAAGCTGCGACTGACCCACTTTTTCTTTGAGACTACGTTATCTAATGTATCCTTCCTTTAAGGAAAGCAGAATTTGCTTAGTCCTTCTTTTTAAGACAGTAGGATTTGCTTTGAGTGAGAGATTTTGTTGCTATTTTTAGCAGGATGTCCACCGAGTGACCCCTTTAGGATATATATATATATATATATATATATATATATATATATATGGTTGACCTCCCGTCTTCTCCTGACAATAAAGAAGTGAGCCAAGGGTATATATTTACTTTTCACATGTGAAGCATCGACGATCGTGTTTTATAATCAAGACTCACTGACCTGTGAGCTTTTGTTGTAGTTTTTGTGTTGTAGTACTAATACACTACTTGTTTTTGTTTCAGTAATTTTAGTTGTATTCGTTGCTTTTGTCGTTGTTGGTTTCTTATAATAATGTAATCACTGGTTATTTTTTTTTTGTAGTTGTAGTTGTGGCAACAGTAGTAATAGTAGTAGCAGCAGTGTTATAACTATAATTATTATTAGTATTAATATAAAAGCGTTGGCCCGCCGGACAATATGCTTAGCGGCATTTCGTCCGTCTTTGCGTTCTGAGTTTAAATTCCGCCGAGGTCGACGTTGCATTTCAATTCTTTCAGGGTTGATAAATTTAGTACCAGTTGAGCACTGTAGTGTAATCGACTTAACCCCTCTCTCAAAACTGTTTGCCATGTACAAAAATGTGAAACCATTATTATAATTATAATTATTATTATTATTATTATTATTATTATTATTATTATTATTATTATTATTATTAGTAGTAGTAGTAGTAGTAGTAGTAGTAGTAGTTGTAGTAGCAGCAGCAGCAGCAGTAGTAGTAGTAGTAGTAATAGTAGTAGTAGTAGTAGTCGTTGTAGTTGTAGTTCTTATAATAACTATTGTAGCTGTTACTGTCGTAGTGTTAGTTGTCATTGCAGTTATTATTGTTGTTGTTGTTGTTTCACCTCAGATCATCCCTGA
The DNA here is from genome assembly GCF_046866305.1 of Octopus bimaculoides. Lineage (NCBI taxonomy): Eukaryota > Metazoa > Mollusca > Cephalopoda > Octopoda > Octopodidae > Octopus > Octopus bimaculoides. The sequence goes on from NC_142946.1 coordinate 34,315,478, forward strand.
TGATGCTAACCTATGATGACCACCGCATCGTTTTGGCCAGGCATTATCCAAACATGTTCTTCCATTTTATTTGTTACCTGTCAAGACAGCTGGCTGCATTCGAAAGTGATTTAGCAGCTATTTCTAGAAGGTTGAGCGATCCCACAGAAGTTCCCTGGTCGGTTCGACTGAGCAAGAGCAGCCGCAACAGCAGCAGTAGTAGCAGCAGTAGCAGCAAACAGTGGTAGTAGTAGCAGTGGTAGTAGTAGTAGTAGTAGTAGTATTAGTAATAGTAGTAACGGTGGTGGTGGTAATTGTATTGGTAGAAGTAGTGGTGGTGGTGGTGGTGGTAGTGGTGGTAGTTGTAGTAGTAGTGGTGGTGGTAGTGGCGGTAGTAGTGGTAGTGGATTACTTCCTATTTGACTTAATATGTTTATCTACTTGACCCTGTCCCCTAAGTAAATACACACATTAAGTAGTAATAACCCCCATCTCGCCCCCCCCCCAACCACAACTCCACACTCTCACACTAAAGCCACCCCCATTACCACTGCTACACCACCATCACCACCACCACCCACCCGCTTTACAGACAATTGCAAATACCTCGGGTATATGAAAGGGATTTGAAGTCTTTATACGGACGAGACGTGTTAAACACGGGATTAAGTTGAACAACAAATACAGCTCTCTCTCTCTCTCTCTCTGTCTCTCTCTCATACACACACACACATACGCGCACATAAAATCACATACACACACGCGCGCGCAAGTACACTCATGTGCACAGACAGACACACCGTACACATACACATAACCGTACAAACACACGGACAGATGTAGGTGTCAATGAATTAGAAATAATTTATGATCTTCACCGCCATCACAGGCAATCTTTATAAAGGTGCTCGGTAGAGATCAGAGTGATAGGATAGTGGTGGTGGTAGTGGTGGTGATGAAGATAGTAGTCGTAGTGGAAGTATTGAGGTGCGGTAGTGATGATGGTGGTAGTAGTAGTAGTGGTGGTGGTGGTGGTGGTGGTGGTGGTGGTGGTTTTAGGATACTTAATGGTGTAGTGACGGCGATAGAGTGGTGAGAGATTTATGAGTCTTAATCTCTCACTAACCAGCCAGCCAGCCAGCTAGCTGACCCACACATCCCATTGTTTCTACTCGATGCAAGACATTTATAAGTAATAATTACTTCTAATTAAGGTGCAAGACCAGCAGTTTTGTGGGGAAGGATTTAGTCAGTTACATTGGCTCCCAATAGTCAATTGGTACTTCATTTTATCGACGTTGGGGTGAATGAAAAGCAAAGGTCACCTCAGCGAGGTTCAATTTCAGAATGTAAAGGGCTTGAACCGCTACCGCAAAGCATTTTGTCTGATGCTGTCAAACTTCGCTGCCAACCCACCGCTTTCCCTAAGCATCAATCCTTTCCGTTATAGGCACAATGTCTGCATTTTGTGGGGAGTGGGCTAGTTGATTATCGACCCCAGTATTTGACTTATTTTATCGACCTCAAAAGGATGAACGGCAAATGCAACTTCAGCAGAAATTGAACTCAGAATGTAAAGACGGGCGAAATACCGATAAGCATTTAACCCGGCGTGTTAACCATTCTGCCACCTCACCGCCTTAGGAATAATAACGGACACGTATTTCGGTATATTTGAACTCATCAGAGAAACATAGTTCTACCGCGCACGCAGATCATAAATTTTTCCTTGCAGAAAAAAAATTAACAAATAATGTTTTGTCAGTATATAGGCGCAGGGATGATCATGTGGTTCAGAAGTTCACTTAGCATCCACGTGGTTTCGGGTTCAGTACTACTGCTAGACACCATGGGCGTGCGCCTTCTACTACTGTTGCGCGTGTGTGTGCGTGCGCGCGCGTGCATCTACGTTTGTCATCCAGTTTCGCTGCTTGACAACCAGTATTGGATTTTAAAGTCCCCCGTAGCTTAGCGGTCGGCAAAAAGTAGCTGATAAAATAAGTATCAACCCAAAACATAAACATGGGGGTCAATTTGTTCGATTAAAATCCTTTAAAGCAGTACTCCTGCATGGCCGCAGTCCAATTTCTGAAACAAGTAAAAGATAACAGGTAAAGTGTAATTTGCATAATTAAAAGAAAAAATAACTGAAGTAGACCGATGGTTTGACTGTGGATAAATTAAAGGAAGATTGTATGCAAAAAAAAAACAACAAAAAAAACAACAACAAAGAAACTTCTTTATGAATGGAAATTTCTCTTTCAGATGGAAAAAGAAAACAAAGCCTAGTGATTAATACTGACAGCTAACAGGAGAACCTTTATGCAGCGGTGGCTTAATCTAGTAGAAACAACAGCTAAATACTCCTCAAGTTACGTATACTCTATTCTCTTGTAAAGGGACCGTCAGATTAAATAATGTCATACTTCGTATGGTAAGTATAAAGAGAGGAGATGGTCACAAAGGAGATGGTCACAAAGGAGATGGAACGTACTTCTGCCCGTTCAGGGCTGTCCTGGAGTTAAACAACAACTACTTAGAACTAGAGCCAAGTATAGAATCTCTACAAAGGACACATCTCATAATGTAACCCTGGTTACACTCTAAGTAAAATGATAGGATGGGCACGGATAGAACGTCTTTGATCACATGTCCAAGATGGCAAACAT
>NC_142946.1:34323125-34343125 GCF_046866305.1 Octopus bimaculoides
GCTTAGCGGTATTTTATCCGTGCTTATGTTCTAAGTCCGAATTCCGCCAAGGTAGACTTTGCCTTTCATCCTTTCGGGGACAATAAAACAAGTTCCAGTTGAGTACTGGAGTCAATGTAATAAACTTATCCTTTCCCCACAAAACTGTAGCCTTGTGCCAAAATTTGAAATCAAGATTTATTTTCATTTAAATGGTGACTGCGTTATCCCGAAGAATAACGCCCTGAAAGAATCATTCCACTAACCATTCCACTTCGCAGGGCTCATTTCTCTATATGACAACCTTTGTTCCATCCAAACTGAAGGGGGTGGTAGTCCACAACGCCGGACGTTTCATCTGGTATAATTATGCAAAGAAACCTACAAGAGAACAGCCGGTACTTTATCAGCTTGCTATTTCCTGTGTCTTCGGCTATGAAGCGTAGTTCTGGCGTCGATTTTACCAGATTACCTCTGTGTTACATCTCATGTGGGAGATATGATACTTCGGAATATGTAGCCTGTAATTCCGTCCAGCCTTTTACTGTCACCGTGGTCTAACATAGCCAACTCCATGTGCAATAGAAAACTCAGGTAACATTATTTATCGGCCACGAAATAATGAAATTGCAAAACTGAGCTTGCGACTGAGTGCAAGATGTCGGAACAAATACAGAAAAGAATTCTGCTTGATGCTCTAATGGCTCAGGGAATTCACAACTTCTTAATCAGCTGACGATAAACAACGCTTCTTGGATTCGTATATGACTTTTGAGATTGATATGAGAAAAACAAAAGCCATGCTCATGGACTGATGCAGGCGGAGGCATTGCAGCGAAATATTTAATTACTGTCAAGCTAGACAGAATGCTTGCAGCAGAATGGGAGAGTGTAGATTGCCCTAAAAAAAAAACTTAGAGACAGGAATCGGGTGATAGATTAAGTATAAAATCCAAGATCCTATTATATCCTGTATTGGAAAGTAATGCTTCATTAAATCTTTAATTATTTCATTTATTGAGTTCGTTTGTGGTGTGAAACTCTTGTAATCTCGTTGATCTAAAATGCTCATCACACTTCTTTCGAATTGATTCCGTTATTTAAGCTGTGAAGTTCTTACGTACGTACGCACATACATACATACATACATACATACATACATACATACATACATACATACATACATACATACATATACATATCTATATATATATGTGTCTATGTGTATGTACGTATGAATATATATATATGCATATATATATATATATATATATATATATATATATATATATATATATATATATATATGCATATATATATATATATATATATATATATATATATATATATATATATATGCCATCCTGACTCCTGTTTGCGCCGTGAACAGGGATTAATCCTCTCTCTTCGCTCCTTTGCGCCACATGGGCTCAATTCTCCTCACCTCTTCATCTAACCTCCTCCCTTCGCCTCTCTCCCCTCACACCTACTTCCTCCCACTCATCTCTCTTCTCTTGCTCCGACTCCTACTTCTCTTCACTCCTACTTCCTACTCTCCTTCTCTCTTCTCTTCACTCCTATCCACCTTCTCCCTTCCCCCTTCATCGTCACCCCTCCCTCGTAAGCCCACCCACCCCTACACATTCCAACCCCACCTACCCTATCCTTCCCATCCCATGCTGGAGCACCTCCTTTAATCGAACAAATCGACCCCAGGACTTATTCTTTGTAAGCCTAGTACTTGTTCTATCGTCTCTTTTGCGGAACCACTAAGTTAAGGGGATGTAAACACAACAACATCGGTTGTCAGGCGATGGTTGTGGTGGTGGGACAAATATAGACGCAAACACACATATATACGTACTCACACGCGCACACACATATACACAAACACGACGAGTATCTTTCATTATCCGTCTACCAAATCCATTCACAAGGCTTTATTTGGCCCGAGGCTACAATAGAAGACACTTACCCAAGGTTCTACGTGGTGGGACTGAACCCGGAACCGTGTGGTTATGAAGCAAGAGCTTCTTATTTCTATATTGCCCACAAGGGGCTAAACATAGAGGGGACAAACAAGGACAGACAAAGGTATCAAGTCGATTACGTCGACCCCCCCCCGTGCGTAACTGGTACTTAATTTATCGACCCCGAAAGGATGAAAGGCAAAGTCGACCTCGGTGGAATTTGAACTCAGAACGTAACGGCAGATGAAATACCGCTAAGCATTTCGCCCGGCGTGCTAACGTTTCTGCCAACTCGTCGCTTCTTACCACACAAGGTGCGTGGTAAGTTTGCTTCCCACCCACATGGTTCCGGGTTCAGTCCCACTGGCTCGTTGGTCGAGTGTCTTCTACTATATATTGTTTTACTTTTTTTATTCTTTTAAGCGTTTCAGCCTCACGGCTGTGGTCATGGTGGAGCACCACTTGTGTTATCACCTTTTCAATGGCCAGTCTCATGTGATCGACTTTTGATGGAGGCGGAATTTCAACACTACTGTCCTCTTTTGAGTTTCCTGCCGTAATATGGATTTATCTGGGACCTTGGACAGGGGGACGTCAAGTTGTTTCTTGAAAACATGTACCTCTACAAATAAATATATTGATAGTTCTTAGCTTCCTTCACTCTAACAGTATAAGTCAAGTGATGTAAGGAAAAAATACATTTCAGAAGCCAGTGTTTGTCATCAAGCACCAATTTATTTCCAAAGTATTATAAGTTCGTGTGATACGTAAATAATTAAACAATGTGGGTGCGTGGTAAGAAGTTTGCTTCTCAACCACATGGTTCCAGGTTCTGTTACGTTAGCTGAGTGTCTTCTTCTTCGCTTTCTTTCTTCCTTCCTCTCGTTGTTCTTTTTCACACATGTATTTTTCTATACATTTTCTAAATGTATTTTTTTAATATATTTTCCCCTTTTTTGTGTATATTTTTTTGTATGTATACTTGTAAGAAAAAATCTTTTGCTATTTAAGCAACCAGTAAAACATACATTTTTCAGTTTGGAAATGGCTACTTGAAGCTCGAAAGGGATATCTGAGTAACTCACTGTAAAACATTATTATTAAGATTAAAAAAAAAAAATTCCCCCCCACCAAAGCCATCTCTTCCCATTTTGTCATATATATATATATTATACACACACACACACACACATATATATATATATATATAAATATATATATATGTATATATATATATATATATATAAGTGATATATATATATATATATATATATATATATATATATATATATATATATATATATATATATAAGTGTGTGTATGTAATGTAGTTTGTCCCCCTACCCAACAAATTATCGGTTCAGCAAAAGGGACCGACAAAATAAATACCAGGTTTTAAAAAATAAGTACTGAGGTTGATTTGTTCACCTAAACCCTTCAAGGCTGTTACTTTAGAAAGCAAAAAATATATATAAATAAATAAATAAAGACTAAAAATAAAATTCTGATATTTCGAAGAAGAAATCTCCCGTCTTCCTGATTAGGGGGGTCAACCTGAAACGGTAGAATTAGATTTTCTATTTTACCTTCTCAGGTGAAAGCAAACTCGGTTCTCTAAATAATTATGTTTTGCTCTTCAGAACTTTCTTTTGACACTAGACGGAATGACATTTGAAATGTAATTAAGAAAGAAAAATAATCAAAGGTAAAAAAGATCTAAGGAAAAGAATGGCATAGAATTAAAATTAACAGCATTTCAATAATGGACATTAATTATTCTGTAAAAAATATTGGCAACAAAACTTTGGAAGCTTGGAGATTTGGTGGGTCGGGGAGTTGGTCGTTGTTGTTTTTGTCATTAATATAGCACCTGCGTTATCCATTGTTTCTTTTTTTTATCTTGTTGTTTGTTTGTTTTTAATATAAACCACAGGACAAGTTGATGTAGGACGTAGAATTATATTCCAACAGAGAAATAACAAACATTATCCGGATAAATGCTAAAAGTTTCATTAAGTTTGGAATATTGTTACTTTTTTTAATGCAAAACAAAATAGGACAATGAATTGTCTTTTACCTCTATTCTTTATGTCAGCTGTGTTTAAAATATTAAATTCTTTTAATGTATGTGATATATACGTATATATGCCTATATATGTATGTGTGTGTGTAAGAAAACCACAATATCCAATTATATGTCCCCCACAAAAAATTTTATTTCTTTAAAAACATTCCATTATGTAACGGTTTAATGTGGTATATGTATATAAATTAATGTAATTTAGTACATATATATATATATATATATATATATATATATATATATATATATATATATATATATAGATATAGATATATCTGTCTATCATTTTATATATATATATATATATATATATATATATATATATACACATACACACATTCAATTTGCCATTCTGTGTCTGCTTTCCGTTCGTTTGTGCATTTACTATACGTTTTGTAACTTAAATATGTGTAGGCGTGTGCGTGTGTGTATGTGTGTGTATGTGTGTGCATGTGTGTGCGTGTGGTAAGCAGTATTTCGTCCGTCTTTACGTTCTGAGTTCAAATTCCGTTAAGGTCGACTTTGCTTTAATCTCTGCGGAAGCGATAAAATAAGTAGCATTTGAACACTGGGATCGATGTAATCAACAACCCCATCCGCGAAATTTCTGACCTTGTGCCGAAATTTGAAACCAATATAATATATATTTACATATACGCAAATACAGTTCACTTGTATATAAAAAAGAGTACACTTTTGGACTCTTCTACATTTTACACACCTTTCGTTTTCATCATTTTCTATCACACGCACTATAACAAAACTCACAACTCTCACACAAATACATAAACACACACAAACCAATACACACATACTGACAACCACGGACATATCTATATATGTATGTGTGTATGTGTGTAAGCGTGCGCGCACACACAAACACACATACACGCACACACACATACACTCACACACATACACATACAAAAGAATTCAAGGAAAACAATCTAACTGTACATGGAGATTTTAGCAGTACGTATGCTCAGCTCAAAAATTCACTTACAATGCGCTTGACCAGAGGCTTCCAAGAAATCCGTTAACTTTGTATTCGTCGATTTTTAATATATTTTTGTGGATAGTGTTGGCCTTACATAGTTCGATTATCGTTGAAAACTAGAATGTGAAGAAGAGGCTTTCATTTCACAGATTCCTGAAAGCTTCTCAAATGAAACCCATTCGGTTTCCCTCCCCAAGGGATTGAACAGAATATTCAATTAACATATAGTGCAGTAAAGAATTAAACTACTACTCTCGTGGACAGAATGTGTTTTATTTTTATCAGAACTAAAAAAAATTTTAATATATGTGTGTGTGTGTGTGTGTGTGTGTGTGTGTGTGTGTGTGTGTGTGTGTGTGTGTGTGTGTGTGTGTGCGTGCGTGCGTGTGTGTGTGTGTGTGTGTAGGCGCAGGCGCTACTGTGTGTTAACACGTTTGCTTCTCAACCACATATTTTCGGGTTGAGTCCCACTGCGTGGCATCTTGATCTTGGTCCGACAAAGGCCTTGTGATTGGATTTGATCGACGGAAAGTGAAAAGAAGCCTGTCCTATGTGTGTGTGTGTGTGTGTGTGTGTGTGTGTGTGTGTGTGCGTGTGTGTGTTCTCCACACCACTTGACAACTGGTGTTGGTGTGTTTATGTCCACGTAACTTAGCGGTTCGGTAAAAAAAAGGCCGGTAGAATAAGTACCAGACTTAAGAAAAGACTCGGGGTTGTTTCATTCGGCTACAAGTTCTTCAAACCGTGCTCCAAAATGGCTGCAATCTAATTGACTGAAGCAAAAAAAGAATAAAGGGGAAGAAATATTTGAGTGCTTCTGACTGAAACTGTATCGTACATAAAATATATATTGTAAAATTAACGGTGAATATCTAAACCAAAGCTGTGCGTATTAAATTATCCACAATGCTTAATTCCTAGCTGCGTTACATAGTTGCAAAATATGGTATGGTACCGACTGAGAAAAGAAATCGAGCCTGTCTTCTCTGATGAGCGGTTAAAACTGATCGCATAATGTGCTCCATCTTTTTTCTTTTTTTTTTTTTTTATCCACAGAATGAAAGGAATTAATGTGATCTGTTAACGTTCTTATAATTTTCTATCTCAGCTAAAGCTCACTAAATATTAAATTATCTCAAGCATGCTTCGCGTTATGTTGTATATAGTACATACATACATATATACAAATATATATGTATGATGTGTGTGTGTATGTGTGTGTGTGTGCGTGTGTATGTGTGTGTGTGTTGTGCGTAGGTATGTATGTTTATGTTTGAGTGTATCTATATACATCTATCTGTCTTCTTAACTTTTTACGCACTGTATCTCTAGATAAGCATATATGTATGTAGGTATATATGTGCGTCTATATATATATGTGTGTATGTGTGTGTGTATGTCTGTGTGTGTATATAAATACATTTACAAACAAACATATATCTATAATATACAAATATTCATATATACATGCATACATGTAAATATATACACACACACAAACAAACACACACACACACACACAAATATACATATTCACACACACACACACACATGTTTAAAGAGAGAGAGAGTGAGAAAGAGAGAGAGAGACAGAGAGAGACAACGAACGGTAGTAATTACCAGATGTATACTGTTATACATGAAGAGATATTAAGAACAAAAGTCGAGATGCCATATCAAATATGATTGAGTCTCTCTATTTGAAGCAAAACGTGCGTGATGTGACGCCATTGTGCCAGCGGCGTCACAACATGCATGGCTTCCGAAGCATCTACTTTTACACACACACACACACACAAGCGCGCGCATCTGTATATGTATATATACTGATATATACATATATGAATACACACATATACACACACATATATATACATACATATATATATATATATATATATGTGTGTGTGTGTGTGTGTGTGTGTGTGTGTGTGTGTGTGTGTAAATATACATATGTAAATATATATACATATTGTACGTGTACTATTTTCTTTATCATTTTATATTTAAGTAGATACAATATAGAAATTAATATATCTAAGACACAATATGCCTTGTTTCTGACACACATAATTGTACATATATATATATATATGTGTGTGTGTGTGTGTGTGTGTGTGTGTGTGTGTAAGTATATATATATATATGTACGTGTGTGTGATAGAGAGAGAGTGAAAGAGAAAGAGAGAGAGAGAGAGTGTGTGTATGAAATAACAACACAAATGTTTCCGAAGTGTTTTTTTTTTGAAAAATTATTCGATTACATCATAGAAAAAAAAACCCCGTTTTCTTCAGGTGAAATTTTCAAATCTGGTTCGGAGAAAAAATACCAAGATATGGAATGTGGATTGACCCACTCGCTTCGAAAATGCACGGGGTATTGGTATGGGTATATGCATCTGTATATACGGGTATGTTTGTATATAGTATATGTACCGACGTAAGAATCTCAACCCTCGCATGGTGTCCTTACCATATAACTACCTTAATTCAAATGAACCCTACAGCGTGCAGTGAATTGGGTTTAGTATTATGCATCACTTTATGCACTTAAAACAATTTCAAGCACAAGAACTTCTTGGACCTATCCATTTCCAATATCCCCAAGTACTTACAGCCCGTCTCTTCTATCTGCTTCATAACCTTCCCCGACAGTATCGGTAGCCCGTCCATACACTGGATTTCGCCTGTTTTCAAGACTAACACACCACACTTTTTCAGCCCGAACCCCATTCTGATATCAGCACTGAAAGTATACACCGTATCAACGAGGGAACTGACTTGGGCTTCATCTTTACCATAAAGGTTGAGGTCATCCATGAATAACAAACGGTTGACATGTTGTTGGCGGATTTTAAATACGTACCCAGCCTTTGCTTTCCTCAGAATCAGTGTTAGTGGTATCATGCACAGTACAAAAATCAATGGGGACAGGCAGTCCCCTTGGACGATGCCTCTCCTGATTTCTATTGTCCCTAAACTTCTTCCATATGCTGTCAGGTCCGTCCTCCACTTCGCCATACTTTTCCCAAGCAATCGCTCAATATTCGATGCAATACCAAATAGGTTCATACATTCCGTAATCCAAGAATGTGGGATCATATCGTACGCCTTACGATAATCGATTCATGACTTGGCTAAGTTACTTTTCCTCCTCTTGCAGTTTTAAGTACAGTTTTGTCTACAGGCGTTGATCCTTAGTACCTCTGCACTTACGCTTGCAACTCTTCTGCTCATGTGACAAGACTCCATTTTTTCCAGATGTCCGTACATTGACTCTGTGACTATTCCACTCAATAATTTCCACATAAGTGGCAAACAGGGTATCGGCCTGAAATTGTCTACCTTATTGCCTTTTCCGATGTTTTTCAAGCACAGCTCTGTCCTACCCAATGTCAACCACTCTGGTGTTACTTGGTCGGCATTTAACAAAGTGTTGAGTTGTGCAGCTATTCGTGCATGATATTCACCAAATATTTTGATCCAGTAGCTTTGAACTCCATCTGGTCCCGGGGGCCTTCCAGCTGCCCATTTTTTTGCTGATTTCCTTCCATCATCATCATCATCATCATCATCATCGTCGTCGTCGTCGTTGTTGTTACTATTATTATCATTATCATTATTATACGCACAGGAAACTATCTTTATATTATTTCATCGACTCTGATTTCTCCATGTTTTGTCTGGTATGTGGCTTCTGGAAGCTGTCAATTTAATTCCCTGACAAACTTTAAGTACTAAACTCTGTACTTGCAATAACTCCATTATTTAAACAATGTTACTCGTTTTTACACACAAGGCACTTATATTTAGCTAAGTGAGTGTATGCTTACGTATATATGGGCCTGCATATATATATATATATATATATATATATATATATATATATATATATATATATATATATATATATATACACACACACACATGTCATCTTGGCTCAACAGCCCTCACCATTTGTTTTTACTGTCTTGTTCTCACTGTCCTGTTCTTGTTAACACTTGTTAACTGCTCGAAACAGTAAGGACTTCGTGTATACTTGACTGAGGAAAGGCTTCGAATGACCCGTCTTGTTTTGCCTGTCCTAATTGTTGTCCGCCTTTGTATCGTCTGTCCGAATGTTTTATTGTCTCTATTGCGTTTAAGTTCCATTATATATATATATATATATATATATAATACAAATAATATGTGAGTATATGCATATGTACGTACATGTATGTACATACCTACATCTACATGTATATATAGATGCATACCTGGGTACAGGACGTCACAAAAAAAAAACGTGGACAAAATGAAAATATAAACAAAGCACGGAAAACAAACTTTTTTTCGGACAACGGTAGGAACAAACAGCAAAACAGCCAGGCTACGTAGAGAACATTTCCTTCATCAGCTGCCCCTATTCTAAACTAAGCGTTTCGAAGAGTTAGGGCAGGACGCATTGTTAGAATAGCTCTGCCCGCAAAGCAAATTAAAATAAAATTTGTGATGCGAAGGAACTAAGTGGCAAACAGAAAACACAGGCAAAACGAAACAGTAAGAACAAACACGAAGGACTGTTAGGCCAGACGAGAAAAAATATATACCGAACGCTGTGATTTGACGAACTGAGGGGAAGAGAGAAGAAAGTTCGTGCTTGCTTGGCAGTAGCCAAGAGAGGAAAGGAAAGTAGTAGCCGCTGGTCACATGCGATCAACGAGAGGTAAGGAGAAAGTGTGGTAGAGAGAGAAAAAAGGGGAGGAAGTTGAAAATAGGTGAGCAATGAGAGACAGGGAGGAAGAGTGAGAAAGGGATATAGTAGTGATGTGGGGAGGCGAAGAACAACAGAAGGAAGAACGAGAGGGGGAGAAAGATACAAAGATAGATAGTGTGCGCGTCAGAAATATAAAGTTAAAACTTACTTGCAAAAAGGACGCGTGCGTTCGATCATATAATAATACAAATGATATGTGAGTATATGCATGTATACGTACATGTACGTACATACCTACATCTATATGTATATATAGATGCATATCTGTGTACAGGACGTCACAAAAACGTACACACACACACACACACACACACACACACACACACACACACACACACACACACACACACACACATATGCATCGCTAGTCGACAGACTACGCTGATGATCCTGCAGATATTTACTTATGTAAATTTTAACAGGTGAAACCATGTTAAATCGGTTTTTTTTTATGTAGTATTTTTTCATTTGTCTTGCCCTTTTACAGTCTGTTGTGTCGCTAAATTTTTACTGAGAACATATTTTTTGCGTGGTTAGATGATTCGGCATCTATTTCTAGCATATAGGAGTCCACTTTTGCTGGTCTTTCCTCTTATTTTTGTATGTAATATAATTTTAATCTTCGGATTTTTTTAATATGCTAGACCACTGGTTCTAATTGACTAATATCAATTTCTACCCTCATAAATAAATTTTATATATATATATATATATATACATACGTATATATATATATATACATGTATGTGTATACATATATATTTACATATATGTGTGTGTGCACGCACGCGTGCTTTTGTGTGTAGTATGTACTAATCGCTTGTTGTTAGGATCAACAAAAGATATACTCAATCTAGCGAGCAGAGGTAAGTATCATTTAATAACAGTAATGCTTAGCGGCATTTCGTTCGTCTTTAATTTCTGAGTTCAAAATACGCTGTGGTCGACTTCGGCTTTCATCTTTTCTGGATCGATAAATTAAGTACCCGGCCTTGTGCCTTTAGTAGGAAGGATTATTATTATTATGATTATTGTTGTTGTTGTTGTTGTTGTTGTTGTTGTTGTTGTTGTTGTTGTTGTTGTTGCTGCTGTTGTTGCTTTTGCTATTATTAAAGCAGCGAGCTGGCAGAATCGTTAGCACGCCGGGCAAAATGCTTAGTGACATATTTCTACCGGCTTTACGTCCTGAATTGAAAGTACACCGCGTTCGACTTTACCGTTCTTCCTTTTGAGGTCGATGAAATAAGTGCTAGTTGCATAGTGGGGCCGATGCAATCGGTTAGCCTCACACCATAAGACTTCAGACTTCTTGTATCTATATTAGAAAGGATTATTATTATTATTATTATTATTATTATTATTATTATTATTACCAAGGTCGTTAGACTGCCTTTGATCCATCCACCGTGCAGGTGTCAATGGAATAAAGTTATCAGTTATAGATACCAGTTATATATTAGGGTGATACAGTTCAGCACAGCCGTTCCTTTTCCCTGTCGGATGTGTGGCTTGTGCCAAACTTATAAATCATTATTATTGTTTAATATGTCAGTCTTTTCGTCTGCCGCTGTTGTTGCTGCAGTTTCGGCTGCTGCTGGTGTTGTTGTTTATAAGCTTTACTCATTCAACACCACCCGTCGCTGAAGAGGAAGGGGTACGAGGGTGGAAACAAAAAAGATCTGTGGTAGGTTGGGTAGTATCATGGCGTGTCACAGTGGGTGGTTGGTGGATTACAGGTGTAATACGGGTGGCTAACAGCGAATCTACTTAATTAAACTATCGAACTAAATGCATAATTTGAGGTTTTGTTGAGTTTTTTTTTCTTTTCTTGTTATTATTGTTGTTGGCGGTGGTAGTGGTGTTCTTCCCGGCTGCTTTCTCATTGCTGCTGCTACTGTTGCTGCTGGTGCTGCTGTTACTGCTACCGCTGCCGCTGATTTTGTTGTTGTTTATATTGTTTCTGTATTTTTGTTAAACTGTTGCTAGGCGATAGTTATTCGCAGAGTGAAAAAGAAAGAAAGAATAATGTAGCGTAAATAATAGAGTCTTATCTAAGAAAACGTCAGACACAGCACGACTTTGGTGGCGACTGATATATATATATATATATATATATATATATATATATATATATATATATATATATATATATATATATATATATATATATATATACATACATATATATATATACATACATGTATGTACTGTATTATTTGTGTGCTTATATATATATATATATATATATACACACACAGACATACACACATATAAATATAACATATATATGAGTGTGTTTATAAGTATATATTCATATATAAATATGTGTGTATGCGTGTGTGTGTATGTGTGTATGTGTGTGTGTGTGTGTGTGTGTGTATGTGCGTGTGTGAGCATGCATGCCTGTCTCTGTACATGTTTGAGTGTGTGAAAATAAGTAGTATCAAATTTCTGGAAGTATATATCAGCCTTTATGTGTATATGTGGATATATGTGTGCGTGTACGTGCATGTATATCAGCTCTTCTATCTATCTATCTATCTATCTATCTATCTATCTATCTATCTATCTATCTATCTATCATTCTATCTATCTATTTGTCTGTCTGTCTGTCTGTCTGTCTGTCAATCTATCGACATGTGATATCTAAATATGCATATATAATTTGTGTATACATTTAGATACATTTATATATATGATGTAGATATAAGATACTATGTTTTAGTATGTGTGCCAATATGTATATATGTGTGTATGTGTTTGTGTGTGTGTGTCTGTGGGGGGGGGGTGTTAGCGTGGTATGCATACGTAAATTATATTCATCAAAACATCCGCATGTATATTTATATTCAGTACATTCCTATGAGCGAGGGCGCATGGACTACAGGTAACAGGTATTGTATTCACGTTCGCGAGATCGTCGGTTCGATATCCGGACCGGCGGTACTTTGTGTTCTTCAGCAAAGCATTTCATCCGGCATTGCTCTGCAATCACTTCGACATATGATATGTGGTACACCTTACATCTGTACAAGTATGCCCGATTTGCTAGAGTGAAGGAGCTAATGTACAATACGAATACTGGATCTCTTTACACAAATTGTATGCGCAGCTTCTTCGGCAAGAAATTGCAGAGCCGTCTTTATCAGACTCGAAAGACTAATACATTCATTATATCTTTTCAGTTTTGTATGCTAGAACAATGAAGTAAACCTTACTAGCATCTACCATCCGGACAAGATTTGTTGGTGAGATATACCCATAGTAAGGAGCGACTAATGCGGTGTTGAAAAGGTTTCCCGTTTGAACTGAGACCAAATTGGCACACGTAACCACTTCAGAAATCAATGTGTCGGCACCATACTGAAGGAATAAGGTAACAGACGCTTGCATCTTGAAACCTGAAGCGGTTGGTCCACGCTGATCTTATGTTAAGACGTTTGTCGTTAAATTCGGTCCAGACTTTCAAACAGAAAGATGCTGGGACAAGGCTACGAGCAGTGTAGCGAGTCTCACTAAAATGAGCTGAAAGGAAATTGTTCCTGAAAAATCAAGTAAAGTACTGAATGTTTACTTCGCTCCTATCATATTTACCTAATATGCACCGTTCCTTATCTCAGTCTGACAAATATGACATGAATGAAGCGCATTCTGTTTCGTTTTCGTGGAAGGGACGCGTTTCACAGAAGTGTTCCCAGGAGAGTGTATATCATAGAGCATGATTAGGTGAATGGCATCTGAAACTATGTCTGTCACTCACACTTCTCTACCTGTCAGGCAGTGAATCCTAGATATTGGCAATCCTTTATATTATTCTAAAACAGGTTAGCCATTGGGATGAGTGACGTTGTTTGTGTGGAGAATCTGAACGTAGATCAGCAATACATGAAGAATCCATTGCTCAGATATCATAAACAACTCCCTCACCAAATTCCTAGCTTAGATGTGCTAAAGAGGAGGGACATGTCGTTTTGGAATAAACTGTGAACCTTACCAGGCCGAGATGCCACGATCTTCAGGTAATTTTGTTTTGTATCTGAGCACTGCTAACTTATGTGAAACAGCTGTTGCCACACATGGGGTGGATCTCGCTTTCAGCTGAACCCACCTCCAAGACAGCTCTAGTGCTTTACTTTAGCCGGGAATGACATGCAGTTTCTTATAGCCTGGTTGCTATGGCCAAGGTGATAGTGTGATGAAAAAGATTAAAACCACTGACGAAAAACACTTACGTTTTGGCAAAGCCCTCATCAACTTCATCAAAGTTCCCGAAGAGGAAGCTGACGTAGAGAATAGTGCTGTTATTCAGTAATGTATCAAAATATGAATGAGTGATGTGAGAATGCTCTAAGTGAATGGGCTTACTTTCATCATTCGGCCAGTGGATACAACAAGTTGAGGAAACTTGCCCTCGGTGTGAACGGTAATTTGGCTTGTACAAGGTTCATTGATTGCCCCCGGGTGGTTTCCCTGCACCCTATTGGGACTTTCATTCAATTTTTGTTTTGTGCTGTTGTAATATATTTTTTACTTTCTCTTTTCATGTCGTTTAGTAAAACCCCCACGTTTTCAGTAATTTGTCCTCACAGTCGTCACACTTGTAGCAAAATATATATTATAGATATTAAAAGAAAAAGAAACAAGAAAATAGATAAAAGAAATGTAAAATATCAGCAAAAAGCATAAAAATTAAAATGAAAAAAAAAAGTAAATCATTTGTATTGTCATCATCATCATCATCATCATGCTGACATTGCGATCGTTGTGGCAGTTGGTGGTGGTGGCGGCGGTAGTAGTAGTAGTAGTAGTAGTAGTAGTAGAAGACGATGACGATGAACCGGCAATGGGAGCAGCAGTATTAATGTTCATTTTGCTTCGTTCTCGTTTATTCTTTGATTTTCGTATCAATGTTATTACGGAAATTATAAATATTCAGCTTCATTATATTATTGCTGGTCTTTGTTGTTGCTGTCGTCGTCGTCGTCGTCGTCGTCATCGTTACTGTTGTTGTTGTTGCTGTTGTTGTTATAACTGGTGACGGTGGTTGTGGTGGTGGTGTTGGCGGCGGTGTCAGAATATGGCTGTTTCATGTTGAATTGCCAAAATGTTGCATTTCATATAAAACTAAATGGAATACCGACAACATGGCACCAGTCACCTCCGCTTCACGCGCGCGCGCACATACACACACATACACACACACATTCAGATTCCCAACCCCCATACACATACACATATACAAAACATATATAATAATAATAATAATAATAATAATAATAATAATAATAATAATAATAATAATAACAATAATAATAATAATAATAATAATAATAATAATAATAAAGACGCATGCAAATCTATATGTGTGTGTGTGTGAGAGAGAGAGAGAGAGTGTGTGTGAGAGAGAGAGAGAGAGTGTGTGTGTTTGTGTATATACACTTACACACACTCACACGCATACACACACACGCGCATACACATACACACGCATACACACACACACACACACACACACACGCATACAAACATATGCATACACACAGAGGCGCGCGCATCCATACAGAGCTGTGCAGTGGCAATGGACCAAGACCTACATGCTTACTAAATGTACTTTTTAACGACAGAGCCGTGCCTGTGGCTAACTACACACACACATACACACACACACACGCACACACACACACACATACGCCCGTACGTATGTGTTTGTGTGTGTGTGCATATATGTATATATATACACACAAATGCACATATATATTGATATACTGGCGTGATTGTTTGGTAAGAAGTTTGTTTTCCAACCACATGGTCCCGGGTTCAGCCCCACTGAGTGACACCTTAGGCAAGTGTTTTCTACTATAGCCTCAGACCGACCAAACCGAGGGGATTTGGTAGACGGAAACTGACAGAAGCCCGTCTACCAAATCCCCTCTATTTGGTCGGCCTGTGGCTATAGTAGAAAACATTTTCCCAAGGTGCCACGCATATGTATATATATATATATATATATATATATATATATATATATATATATATATATAAATATATATGTATATATATGCATATATATGTGTATATAATACATACATATACATATATATATATATATAATATATACATATATATATATATATGTATATATATATATATACATATATATATATATATGTATATATATATATATATATATATATATATATATATATATATATATATATATATATATATATATATATATAAATATGTATGTATGTATTTATGTATGTATTTATGTGTGTGTGTGTGTGTGTGTTCCCCCATCACATGTGCATACACATGTATATATATAAATGTATATATGTAAGCATGATTGTGCATGTGTATATATATATGTATGTGTGTATGCATATGTATATATGCGTGTGTACACACATATGCCTCTCTCTCTTTCTAAATATATATATATATATATATATATATATATATATATATATATATACACACACACACCACATATATATGGATAGATAGATAGATAGATAGATAGATAGATAGATAGATAGCATTTTGGTATGCTCAATTAAAAATATTAGTATATTCGCGTTCAGTTAATTATTCGTTGCTTGATAAGATTCTGATATGATATATCTATTATTTTGGGGATGTTTCATTCTACGATTTAGAGAGTGTGTAAAACACCCAACTCACTACCACATAAATATGGGTATAATGCAAATTACAAACAATAAATTAAATAATTATGTTATATTATATTATATTATAGTCATTGTATATTATGTTATATTGTAATATAAATAAATTATTGGATTGTCATTCGTATCACTCTATTTAATTTATTGCTTATATATATATACATATATATATATATATATATATATATATATATATATATATATATATATATATATATATATATATATCGGTAATTGTAAGTGAGAATACCGTAATTCTTAGCTAACATCAAAAACATGTAGAAAATCCTATGAAATATTAATAATTTCTTGACTTGAGTAGAACCATGCCTGCAAATTACAGACAACCAATTTTACACCCATTGGTTGTGATAACACTTCTACAACGGCTGCATATGTCAATCCAATTAATAGAAATTATGAAAGGAAAGGTGACAATACTCACCCATGCCGAAGGTTTCGAATTAGCACTATTTACCCAAACGCAAACATCTAGGTTATAGGGACTTCAACCAAAAGTTGCCCATTAATCTCAGAGTCTTGCAAAACCTTCCACAGTATGTCACACGGTACGCGGTCATATACCCTTTCGAAGTCTACAAAGCAAGCGTACATCTCGTGACAATACTCGCACGATTCAAGGCGGTGAACTGGTAGAATCGTTAGCATAACGAGTGAAATGCTTAGCGGCATTTCATCCGTACTTATGTTCTGAGTTCATATTCCACCGAGGCCGACTTCACCCTTCATCCTTTCGGGTTGGATAAAATAAATACCAGTTGAACACTGGGATCGATGTAATCGACCTGCCCCACTCCTCTGGAATTGCTGACCTTGTGACAAAATTTGAAACCAATATTCCCACGATTCTTTGAAGATCTGCTGTACAGTGAATGTCTGGAACCATACTGTTGTACAGCTAGCTTAGGCTCCACAATTTCCCTACATCTCTTTTCCAAATATCTAACGTATACTTTACCGGAGAGATTCAAGAAAGAAATTCCTCTTTAATTAGTGCACTCTCTCGTCTTATTACTTAAAAATTAAGTTATTGTGTTTTTTTCTCTTTCCAGAGGACCATGTCACATAGAGTATGTGAGTCAGTCAGAAAAATCCTCTTTATTTAAGGCTTTTAGTATCTCAGGCCGAATTTCATCCTTCCCAGTGGCTTTCCCATATTTCAGCGCCTTATCCATCCCTGTGACTTCAGCCGCTGTGAAGTTAGTCATCGCCCCTAGATGCTAGAATTACAGGTGCCCACACAGCAACGTGCCAGCTTCAGCATTTGATGCTCAGAAGAAGAGAGGTTGCTAAAATGTCAAACTTCCTGTCTTGAATTAGGTTTTGGTGACTGTCCAAATCAAGGTTGTAAGCAACAATTTCTGCCCGAGAAACTGGAGCGAGAAAGAATGAGAAAGAGAGGAGAGGAGGTGCAGACAACAATAGAACCAGTAGGCTCTGAGAGCTGGTCTCATAATAACACCGTCAATCGTAGCAGCCGGTTGAGGCTCCGGGAATGGTGAGAACAACGCCAAAAACAACGACCATGATCTACAAGAATCGGCTGAATGGTTCAGAGGCTGATCATGATACAGTCATGGGATGTGACCAAATAAGGTTTATTTTTCAACATAGTCCCCCTTGCAGTCCACACACTCCTTCCATCGGTGTTGCAGTGCTTCGATCCCATTGACGAAGAAGCTTTCATTCTGTTGCTCAAAAAGGTCATCAACAATAGATATGACGTCATTACTGTGATACCGGGTCTCATCTAAGTGTTTTTTCATATTGAGGAACAGATGAAAGTGAATAGGGAGGGTGAGCAAACATTTCTAAGCCATAGTCACGCACAACAGCCGCTGCAGCCAAAAACTTGTGTGCTGGAGCATCGTTCTGATGAAACAAAACTCCTATCATCTGTTTTCCTAGGCGTTTGGTCTTGATAGCGTGTCATAACTGTCTAAGCACGTTGGCATATTACTGTCTGTTGACGGTGTGGCCTTTTTAAGGTACAGGTAAACACAAATCCTTTTGCATCCCACCAAAAAATGAGGCCATGAACAGGCCTTGTCCTTCTTTGGAGCAGACGAGGAGGAATGTTTTCACTGCATGGAATGTCTTTTTGTCTCTGGCTCAAAGTGATGAACTCAGCACTCAACCTGGATTATGAAACCTTCAAGGAAACTTGCTGGATCTGCCTCAAACAATGCCAGATTTACCTGTGATGTGATCAACCTGGTGCGCTTTGGATCAGGTGTCGGAAGACGTGGTACCCACTGAGTAGCAACCATCATCATACGCAAGTTCATTGCGCGGAATATTCTTAACTCTGTCACTGGATATGCTAATAGCATTGGCTATTTGATTTATGGTCAATTGTCTATCCTTCATCACCACTGGAACACGATCAATGTTTTTCTCGATGGTAGCAATCGCAGGGCATTCAGGGCCTGTAATGATGCGTCGAAGAAGAGAAACAAGCAAGGAACTGAGATCATAAAGCGGTGCAAAAACAAGACCTTGGAAAGAAAAAGTAAATTAAACGACCAAAATGAAGTCCGAGACATTTGTCTCTATGTCTTTCGTTTTAGTTTTGTTGCTTCATTATGGATTTCCTTAAGACTTGAGATTTTTTCTTTTATTTTCTGAATTTTTCTGACTATTCGTTTTTCATGTTTGTTTAGGTTTTGATACGGTTTAATGAATAACTTTAAGGGTGTATCCACTTTTCTTTGTATCTCCAGCGGTTGTTCCATATATTAATTCATTTAAATTGATAATATTGGTTTTAATTTTTGACACAAGGCCAGTAATTTGGGGTGTTTTCAATTGGTACTTATTTTATCGATCCCAAAAAGACGAAAGGCAAAATCTACTTCGGTGGAATTTGAACTCAGAACATGAGGACGAGCGAAAGGCAGCGATGCATTTTGTCAATCGTGCAAACAATTCTACAAGCTTGCCGCCTTTTTAGCTTAATAATATTGATATTTGTATCAGCTTCAATTACGTCTGTGATAGACATTGTTTTTACCTGTTATTTTATTGTTGAGTTTTATTTTTGGAAGGTGCATTCGTTTGTCTAAACGAAGATCTGCTGTTCTTAATCCTTGAATTGCACTTAATTTTAGAGTGCCAAAGGGATGCTTTTCCTTTTCATAATTTTCTATTTTTATTTTGTTTCCATATTTCATGTTTTACTTGTTCCTTTATTTGCAGAGTTCTGGTTAATCTCTTGTGTGTCAGTATGGTACTGATCTTGTGTTTAATTTGGGGGTGTTTTCTTATTTACTTCGTTTATGTTACTGTTTTTAGTTCTATCTTAACGGATTATCCCCCATCGTGTCTATGCATTTCCTTTTCATTAATTTGCGAGACTTGAGGACTAAAGTCCGGCTCTTTAATTAGATTATCGTCATTTTCATCGTATACCAGTTTGTTTCTATTCTTGCTGTTGAATTTTCCTCGCATGATGCTTCTCTACTCTTTGAGCAACAAATTCAAAGAATGTGTTTCTTGA
>NC_142946.1:34348125-34350625 GCF_046866305.1 Octopus bimaculoides
TTTTTCCTTCTTTCTTCAAATTTTATTCCATTTCTCGCCGAGTGTTTTCCGTACACCTAGGGCAGAGAAGCTCATTGTATGCATTCCCAGTTTACACACGCAAATTCACAGGTAAAATATGTATTTTAAAAAAATTAATAAATAAATAAATTCATGAATGGATGTTGTTTTCATAGCGATAATGCTCTTCTCAGTACATGAGTCGTTCCAGTTAACACGATTTGTTGCACTTCCTGTAGGGACGGTAAGCCTGGTATCATTTTCAAATAGGTTTCAGTACCTTTTTTTTTTATCATTCCTAGAGATCCTACAATCACTGGTACGGTAGTCGCCTTGAGATACCACATTTTTTCAGTTTCTTTTAGCAAGTCTTTATATTTACTGATCTTGTCAAATTCTTTCGCCGCTATATTGTGATCGCAAGGAATACTCATGTCAATTAAAAAAACAGATCTTTTTTGTCTGATCTTTTATAATAATATCCGGTTTATTAGCTTTTAAAGTTTTGTCGGTATGTACGGGGAAGTTGCAGAGAATCGACACATTTTCTCCCTCAGTCACAGCTTCAGGATGGTGTTTATACCATTGAACTCACATATGATGTGTGCAGTGTCTAGTAGTGCTATTTTCTGTATGTTATTTATATATATTTATTAGTCCCGGTGTCTTTGTTATGTATTTGTCTGAATATTTTTTTTATCATGCCTAATGCGCCTATTATGATAGGAAATATTTCTGTTTTTAGATTCCACAGTGGAGTTACTTCTATTTCCATGTCTTTGTATTTTGAAAGTTTCTCAATTTCTTTTAGAGATACGTTGGAATCGATACATCAATTAGAAAGCATTTTTTTCTTCATGATCTTTGACAACTATATCCGGCCTATTGACCTTAATTTTTCTATCTGTGTGTATTGGCATATCCCATACTATGGTTGCTTTCTCATTTTCTGTGACCTTTTCTGGAGTGTGCCTATACCATCTTTTTTCTAGGGCTCCGACAATTATTGGTAGTACTGCTACCTTTTTCATCGACCACAACTGCTTAACTTCCCAAGCTAACCTGACATATCTCACGACTTGTTTTTCTTCCCTATCGCATACCTTGTTGTCAGCTGGGCATGCTATATCTATAATCCAGCATAGTTTGTTTTCTTTCTCAATTAAGATTGTCTGGCTTCCTATTCTCTATCTCATGATCGCACTGAATCTTAAAATCCCAAGGGATCTTTGCATTTCTATTTTCGACGATGCCTTCGGGTTTGTGGTCGTACCGATTTTTTGCTCTGTCAAGTCTATACTTGTTGCAAAGTGTCCAATGGAGAGGCCTGGCTATATTGTCGTGGCGTCTCTTATATACCTTCTGGGCTAGTGGCTTACATTAGCTGGTAATATCCCATACGGTTTCATCTTCTTCTTCTTCTTCTTCTTCTTCTTCTTCTTCTTCTTCTTCTTCTTCTTTGCCTTTCATCCTTTTGGGGTAGATAAATTAAGTACCAGTGAAACACTGGGGTCGATGTAATCGACTTATCCTCTCCCCCAAAATTACTGCCCTTGTGATAAAATTTGAAGTTATTATTATTATTATTATTATTATTATTATTTTCATTATTATTATTATTATTATTATTATTATTATTATTATTATTATTAAGGCGGCGAACTGGCAGAATCGTTAGCACGCCAGGCCAATTGCTTAGTGGTATTTCGCCCGTCGGTCCTTTCTGAGTTCAAAGTCCACCGGGGTCGATTTTGTCTTTCATCCTTTCAGGGTCGATTAAATAAGTACCAATTGGACACTGGGGTCAATGTACTCGACTTCGACTAATCCCCTCCACCAAAATGGCTGTCTTGTGGCAAAATTTGAAGCCTTTATTATTTCTATGATTATTTGCAGTCCTGGATCAAGTGCAAACCATGAAAGAGCGCTTGGCACCTAGAGTGTCGGCAAGCGCTCACGGCATTCTGCCAGTAGGACAACGCGGTCGGTGGAAGTTTCACCATGTAGTTTTATAGAGGATTAGTGGAGGAAAAGAGCGACAATGTCCTCGGGGAAGCTCTGAGCGTCGAGAGGGACCAATTAACTGGTCTTTTCCGGAGGAGTTTCGGGCCAGGGCCTATGGATAACTTCTAGAAATCTCTGGCCTGGCAGTGCTACGGAAGTGCTGTTAGACGGACCTGTCCCAGGTGTGCGCAGGGCGATGGAACCCTCTTGCATGCACTCGTCCAGTGTCCATGCATTACTGACATGTTGAGCTTTGTCGAACAGCTGCTATTACATGTAGGACGGATCCGGTTATCAGCCGAGTCCATCTTGAAGATCGCCCTGCCGCCTTCTTTTGGCCGAGAAGGAAAGGCAGCCTTCCTCTACATGGTGGCTATAGCAAAAGAGGTTGTGGGGTTGACGAGGTTGAAAGGGCTGAAGACAGACATTTTCCTCTTCGACCGAGCCCTCATCGACCTTTTCAAGTTCCACTTGAGAAGGAAGGTGGAGAGTAGAG
>NC_142946.1:34353125-34358125 GCF_046866305.1 Octopus bimaculoides
TGAGAACGTAAAAGTGGACGAAATGCTGCCAAGCATTTTGTCCGGTTTGCTAACAATTCTGCCTGCTCACCGAATTATCCATATACACATATTTAACTCTCTTATCCATTTCTGTTGTTTAGCTTTCTTCCATACAAGCGTTGTCCCTTGATCTATTTCTGTCGGTTTGTCTTTCCAGGTTTTTCCAATCCTTCCTTCTCCGTTCAACGAATAATCATTCCCAAATATCACTAAATACTTTGCAAGGCGTATAAACGTTACAGTATATCACCATTGTACTTGAAACCTTATCACCATCTACGTTATCAATGGTGTGGTTACAGCTATGTTGTCAATGAAACAGATGAAGCGACGCTGCACATTTTCGTTTTGTTCGTGAGTTGAAAACAAGCTGGGATCTGTTTGTTTCACATCCTTCCCATCTGAATGAATAAAATGTGTAGCAGTCATATAATACTGCCAATTTAATCCTCTATAAACCTATTTTCTGTGGCAATATAAGAAAGTAATATAGCTTGTAATGAATTAAAACTTGTATGATAAAATTTTAAGAGTACAAATTTTCTCAGTTGATAGAATTTTATGTTGAGAAAATTGTGCTTCGATATGCTTTGGAGAACAAATATACTATCACTGGGCGTTCTCACAAAAATCACACAAATAAAATGTGAGAGACTTTACAAATCACTTAAAATTTCACACGTTAATGTAGTTCTAGCGTTTGACGCTGCTGATCTTACTATGGATAGAGGCCAAATAGTACAAGCTGGCTGAATAATGTTGAATGGACAGCATATATTATGTTGTGGACTGCAATTTATGGAAGAGAGAAAGGATGTAAATGTAGGGGAAGATTAAATATTTACTAGGTTGTCATCCATCGCTGTGCTGCCGGTACAAATTTTTGTCAATCATGCACGTCGTTGGCACTACGTCGCTTACGACGTCGAGAGTTCCAGTTGATCCGATCAGCGGAACAGCCTGCTCGTGAAATTAACGTGCAAGTGGCTGAGCACTCCACAGACACGTGTACTCTTAAGGTAGTTCTCGGGGATATTCAGCGTGATACAGTGTGACTAGGCTGACCCTTTGAATTACAGGCACAACAGAAACAGGAAGTAAGAGTGAGAGAAAGTTGTGGTGAAAGAGTAGAGCAGGGTTCGCCACCATCCCCTGCCGGAGCCTCGTAGAGCTTTAGGTGTTTTCACTCAATAAACACTCACAACGCCCGGTCTGGGAATCGAAACCGCGATCTTATGACCGCGAGTCCGCTGCCCTAACCACTGGACCATTGCGCCTCCATTATCATGCACGTACCTACATGCATTGCTCAAAGTAAAAGTAATTTTTTAAAGACTGTGTTGCGTAGTCTATATGTTGAAACACACACACACAACCCCAAAATAACTATATGTATTGTATATGTATACATATAGCCTTTAATTAAGTCTGTGTTGCGTTAAAACGGGAACTTTTGAGCTGCTTTTCTATCTTGGGGACGAGATGGAAGTCCGCAGTTGCTAAATCTGGCGAAGAAGGCTTGTGCGGAAGAGATACCATGTGGCTTTTGGCGAGAAACCCACGAGTGAGGAGAGCTCGGTGAAGAATCCAATTCTTCGCGCTCTGTTAAGTCTCAAGCTACTGCTATCTAGCACCTTCGGATGATCTCTACTCAACCACTACACAACTGCTACTCGACTGCTACTCGACGGCTACTCAGCCCTCTACCACGGCCAGACTACCTCTATTTACATGTCTTGGGAGATCCTACTTCTTCGCCGGGGGCGTCGACACAACACGCTCTATAGACCCAGTGGCTTTCGCCCAATGCCCTCCCTCAAAATTTTTGATACCACCTCGTGTGTATAAGTCATTCAATAAACTTAACAAAATTGATCATACAATGAGTTGTGATGAAAGGTGAATCCAACTGTTTCGGAATGGTCTCCTTGTCACAAAATCGATATATATTCTAGTTTTAAAATAAAAGGGCGTTGAAGAAATTTGGTCCTCAGCACAAATATAATCTTAGATGAGTAAAGGAAATTGATAGAATTATGAATCTTTGAAGCAGTTCCGTTAATCAATCTAAAGCTGAAATTTTGTACTGGAACAAAACAGAATAACAACCCTGTCCGCTTAAAACTATGCCAAAAGCTTATCTTTGTCAATCACTTCCAGCATAGAGACTAAACGATTGGAAGGGAGGATATGTTTCATGAGATCGATCCAGAATACGACTGGTATTTATTTTACCGAGCTTGAAAGGATGAAAGGTAAAGTTAGCTATGTTGAAATTATAATTTAGAAAATAAAAAAAAAGGTTAAATACCGTAAAGCATATAATACGTCTCAATGTTGTTTAATCTGGCTTTTTACTGTTTCTGAAATACCAGTGTTTTATCTGACTGTTGAAAAACTGATGAAATGTCTCCAATTTTACAAATTCACTCATTATTAAATTGAGCATGGGAATGGGATGTATTTATTACGGATGAGTTCATAATAAGAGCGAAACGTTTGAGACTTCTGAGTTTGCCGAAATGATTTTTAAAAGTTCATAATTACCTAATATTGCATTTTCCTCCCTACGAGAATAATTTCAATTTCCTTTATACTGTTTTGTGAATGAAATAAGTTAGTCCTGGCTTAATTATTGTTTTGAACGTTAATAGCATGTCTAAATGATTTATTCTCTGAACTCTTCTATTTTTCAGCCTTAACAGATTTAGTACTTTTCTCATTATTACTCGGCCAAAATACGCAAAGTCTACGTTTTGCTACTGATGTCAGAATAATACATAAACATCTACAGTTGTCTTCCCTTCATAACGAAGTAACTGAAATATCAATCATTGCCTAATATTGTTATTTGTTGCTTTTTTTACCTCTTAATTATTTCTGTTGAACTTTTTAATCTTCATTAAAGATAAACACTATGCATAATTGTATAGTTTCATTAGATGAAGCTTTTATAAATATTTTTCATGCGAATGAACATGAAGCCTGTCACCTCTTCCCAGTATGTCTTTATTGTGTTCACTGAAATACAATTCACTGATTTTCTGACAATATTCTAATGGCCGCTCCACTGGTTGGCTGTCGACACAAACATTAGACTGTGATATCCTTTCAAACCTGATTATAAATATTGTTTTTGTTTTTCACTTGGTGCTAACAATTCTCTTCATTGCAATGTCCTTTATTTACTGAACAAATGATCTATTTCTTTGTTTGTTTGTTTGTTTGTTTGTTTGTTTGCTTGTTTCTTTCTTTCTTTCTCACACACGCATACACAAACACACCACACATACGCACACGCACACGCACACATACGCATACGCACACATACGAACACGCACACATACGCACACGCACACATACGAACATATGTATGTATGTATGTATGTATGTATGTATGTATGTATGTATATATATATATATATATATATATATATATATATATATATATATATATATATATATATATATATATATACACACACACATACATATAGGGTGGACCAATAGTCACAATAGGGTTCGACATTTTAATAAATTTGTTTTAATTATAATTTTTTAAATTTTCGAAATATGATTTTTTTACAAGTAAAGTACAGATATTTCATATATATATATATATAATGTAACCTCGTGGGCATCGGTACCATTTTCCTCTTTCTCCGTTCTTCCATTCTCCGAACTTTCCATCTTTCCGACGAAGGGCTAGGCCCGAAATGTCATACACTCTCTCTTTCCTTTTCTGAGCGTCCAATAATACTATCCATATCACGTCCTCACTTTGTTGTTTTTTTGTTTTTTTGTTATTGTTTTTTTTTAACTATATATATATATGTATGTATATATATATATATATATATATATATATATATATATATATATATATATATATATATATATATATATATATATATATATATATATATATATATATATATATATATATATATGTACGCTTTGTATAGAGCTAACGTATTGTAAATTTAAAACAGAACATGAATGATCTTTTAACACCTTCGTTACTTTTGGGACAACCTGTACACACGCACGTGTGTTTGCGTGCATGCATGCACGTATTAATCGATATTAATCTAACCAGTCGCCATTTTTTCCTCCATAACCGCCATCTTTCAAGTGTGCAGAGTTACATAATCGAGTCGATCTCAAACACCCCATCGAACCCCTTATGCAAAACCGATTAGTAAAATAGGACCGTAATGGATATATAATACTGTATATATGTGTGATTGTGTGAGCGTGTGTGTGTGTGTGTGCATGTGCTAGATATACACACACATACACGTATGTATATATATATATATGTGTGTGTGTGTGTGTGTATGTATATGCACATGCGCACGCACACACACACACAAACTTATATATTGACTTGTCAGATAGATTCTTTCGTTTTTTCCCACTGTTATATGAAGCAATACGAAAAGTAGCTTTATCGAAGTGTTTAATGCTTTGGTTTTGGTAGCTCTATTCTTCCTTTACGATTTTTGTTTATCGTTTGTGAAATTTGAATAATTTTTACCTTGCTTCAAGCATATGAAAATAGAGTGCCAAGTGGAACCAAAAATTAGTATTTCCGACAACTGCTTCTCATCGCTTCCGGTCAAGGTTCCAATGCTGTCATAGCCGCTCGAAATTACTTAGATGTGTACAGAAAGACGCTATTACTAAACGAAATCCATAGAAATGGTTTTGATGCTTCAAAGAAGGGAATTGCTTTGGGTATAAATTTTGTTATAAAAACCAGTTTAACGCAAACTTGTTTAAGAGAAGTTTTTGTGGAAGCACTTTCCGCTGTCTTTAGCACGATTTATAGGTAATCCGAATAACGCACGAGTTATACGGTAATCCCCATAGAATTTAAGACTTTTAAATGCGATTTTAACTATTTCCGGATTAGTTTAGGATTCAGAATTCTTATAGAATATCATTTCGTAACTCTTCATTTTCTTCCTCTATTT
>NC_142946.1:34365625-34370625 GCF_046866305.1 Octopus bimaculoides
AACTCAGGAATTAAAGCCGGACGAAATGCCGCTCAGCATTTTATCTGGTGCGATAACAATTCTACCAACTCGCCGCTTTATGTATGTTTATATGTCATTTTGTACACGTAGACTCCTAGGGAATTTTCGAACGCGGTGGTAAATCTTTAGAATGTTCTATTCAGTTGAATCGCCCTCAGTATTTTACCAGTGTTTGCCGACATAGTGTTTGATGGTTAATATACAAGGAAATGATCAACATTATGATCTTACTAGCTAGTATGCCGCAACTATTAGAGCTTCGGGTCCGGTTCTCCATTATGTCTGCCTTTTACGTTATCATTCTTCGTCATTTTTGTAAACAGGAATTTGAAATGCAGTATACATTCCGTTGCCTTTTAGTAGCAATTTGCATTTTGTTGCCTTATAATTTAGTGAAACTTTATCCTGTTTGAAGTCATCGTTATTTTTACTTTCGAAAAATCCATATTAGCTGCATGTTAAGCGGATCACTTAGATATAATATATAAAATTTACATAGTAACAGGCAAAACTGAATAAATTACTATTTCAGAAAGGCATCATCTCTTAAAATGACGTGCCTATAAAAAAAATAAGCAAATATGTTCCACTGAGCTACAGAATATATCAATAGATTTTAGCAAAATTTTATGCAGTAGAGAGATGTTAGCACTTTACCATTATATATAATATCTTCATGGCGAAGAGAATGTACGTATATTCCACAGAATTTTGTGGTATTAAGAAATAAGTTTATGCACGATTTATTAAGCCATACTGACATAACGTGTTCACGTGATAAGTAGCAGAAAATATAGAATGAAAATGATATACAACTAAAGATTTTAAAAATATGTAAGTTATGGTTTCAGATTTAGTAATTTAGTGACAAAGGGATCAGTCAGTCATATCGACTCCTGTATTTGACTATTACATCACTGACATCAGTGGGATGAAAGGCAAAGTCGTTTTCGCGGGATTTGAATTCAAAAAGAAAACTGAGGGAACAATGCAACATGGAATTTTTCAGACACTCTAAAGATTGAGTTAACGCGCAATCTTTAAAAAATATAAATAATGTAAACAATATTTAATTCTGTTTGTGGATATGTGTATGTTTATGTGCATGCATGTGCGGATGGTCATCAGTCCTACGTGAGGAAATAACAGTTTTGTATACCTTAACCAAAACTATGAGTCATATACCTCCAAATATAGCTGCCACTAGTTGAAACAATTACAAAATAATCGTCAAACATGTTTTTACTTTCAAAACATTGTAACAAAACTTCTCTTTATGCCAGTCATATATTGATATACGTACGCACGCATACGCAATCACAAACACAACGTACATACGCGATAACACACGTAACCCACAAACACTTCCACTCACACGCACATACACTCTCTCCCTCACATACACATACACACATATACACACAAAAAGCCTTGACCACAGCGCATACACATACACACACACCTGAAAAGCTACAACTCAAACAACATATAGTCCTCAATGAGTTAACTAAGCAAAATGTTTATACATAAATGTATGTGTGTGCGTATGTGCGTATGTACGTGTACGTTCAGCTATAAATCCAAATATTTTAGCTATAACCAGAAAGCTTTGACATAAACAAGCATATGAAAACCAGATGATGCCGCGCGCACACATACAAAACAATTACAATCAAAGAGGTATATTTAAAAAAACTTTTACTTCAAAGAAATAGGGACCACTGACCAAAAGAAGATTTCTTTTATTTGAGTCACACTGACCATAATAAAATTACACATATTTTATTCATAAGTCGTCAGCCATATTTCAACAATGAAATCCAGATGTTCATACACATACACGCTCACACACACGTACGCGCAAAATCGCACAATTAAATACACTCACAAGAATTATAATTAGAATGACTTGTTCTCATTGAAATAAATCCAAACACTTTCCGAGAACCACATTAAAATCATTCACCCACGAAATATAAGTTACAATAGATGTGCCCTTAATTAGTTTCACAGTTAAATTCTCTCAAAAACATATATCATTAAATCTTAATGTTGACGAAAGCAACAACAATTAAAACATAATACCTCTCTTGCCTTCACCAAAAAAAAAAAAAAAAAATGATATCATTGCAAACTTGACCAAACAAGTATAACAAATCAAACTTAGCAAAAACCACCATTAACAGGCTTGACAGATTAATCTAGAATGAAAAAGCAACTTAAAAACCAAACCTTTCATTAAAAGTAACTAATATGGGGCATAAAAGCAACAACTGACCAGTATACGCAAACTGCAAACCACTGAAGTAACATAAGTATCCATACCAACGAATATAATTATACCGCTAGTAGTTTATTTATATGTTGGCAATGAGTTGGAATAATTCTCGCCTGAAGATTGCAGTGGTGTGAAAATTGGGTAACAAAAAGCAAATTCAGTTTCAATAATACACAAACATATATATTGGCGCAATACTACTACTACTACTACTACTACTACTACTACTACTACTACTACTACTACTAATAATAATAATAATAATAATAATAATAATAATGA
The DNA here is from genome assembly GCF_046866305.1 of Octopus bimaculoides. Lineage (NCBI taxonomy): Eukaryota > Metazoa > Mollusca > Cephalopoda > Octopoda > Octopodidae > Octopus > Octopus bimaculoides. The sequence continues at coordinate 34,368,207 of NC_142946.1, forward strand.
ACAGCCCCGCGCTGAATAACAACATGGATGTGCTACACTGCCCCCCCCCCCCATTAAAAAACAAATCTAATCTAATAACATCGATGGAATTAGATAAAGGAACCTGCGGAAGACTTGAAGGAAGCAGTCTTTTAACGAAAAAAAAAATTTACTGCCATACATAGCACAGTTTCTGCTATGCACGATGTTTAAGTGAAGCATGTGCGAAACACACACGCGAAATCAACACCGGAAAGTTTACAAATTATAAAATAGAAATGGAACAAAACAGTAAGTACATAATTTGAGTAATTACGCATATACTCGAATGTCTACATAATCATATACACATTTTGATGCCCGTAGGACTACTCATACATCTCAGCGTTTATACAACTACGTGAAATTTACAAGACACACATTCACGCATATGAAAACACGTGTCACAAACGAAGTAAAAACAAACACAAATCTTTTTTTAATTTTTCGAACTAACAAGGACAGAGTGAACAATTCATAAGTTTAAAAACACCACAAAAATCTATGCTCGGAGATAAATCTATCAAAAAAAAAAAAAAAGAAATACAGACGAATACAGATCTGTTAGCCTTAAGAAGCTACGTTACGAGCAATGTTTACATGCTGAGAACTCGGTGACGGTGTTGACTGAAAAAATTAACCCTCAACAGACAAACCCGTTCCCTAATGTCAACGTCGAAACTCGTTGATAACAAAGCAAAATACAAATGATCATCGACCGGTTTACAAAGGGCCACGTACTCGAATGATGAACCAGATTCGATAGGAAATGTCAGCTACTGGTTCAAATCTTCCCGAAACACAGGGGCTGGAAGTACTCCACAACCGGAATATTCCAATATATGGCCACCCATGCTCGTCATCAAATAACCCCCCCCCCAAAAAAAAGAATGAAAAATGGTCTAGGGAAAATAATAAAGAAGTTCTTATGGCCTTCTTTCTACCATGCCATATATTTCCCCACAAATAAATCTAATTCTGTACAAACCTACTTAAACTGGAGACAGAAACACCTTGAAGTAAGACCCTACATAGACGTAGAGATTGACGAAATTAAACAAACAGTAAGGGATAAAAGGAGCGAAGATGCAGCTAAAGAAGATACTACAGAGAGAATAATTATAGACCATCCCAGGATTGAAGAAAATGCAATAATGATTGAAAGAGTTAATGTAACTTATAGGCAAAGTGAAATACTCTCTGAATCAACCATAATCACTAAGGCAGATGAAAATCAGATAGATGAAGAAAGTCACACAGAAATTGACCCAACAAAACTCCATGATCTAAAAAATCAAATCATGATTGAATGGCTGACAATTAAAGAAACCAGTATGAATAAACGCGATACTCTCCCAAAAATTCGCAATTCTAACCAAAACTTGAAAATAATTGGTAAAATCCGCCTTGCACTTAAGGATATAATTTCAGCTAATGATGTTAATATTACAGATCTCAACCATCTGTACTATGCATCCGTGAAAATCTCAACGATTCTATGTGGTGAAAAGATTAGAAAACAACAACATTCCCACTTAAAGCCTTCTTGGAATAAGCGTATTCAACACCAAATTAAACTACTTAGGTCTGACATAGAATGGTTAAAAAACCTAATTTTGACAAGACTATCAAACCTACAAAAACCCGAAAATTAAAGAGAAAATATATGAATACCACATTTGATATTGATACCATCATAGACAGCATCAAGCAAAAGGTATGTACTAAAGCTGCCCACATAGCAAGATATGAAAAGCACGTTAGATTCTTCAAGGACAACATGTTCAAAAATAATCCCAAAAATTTTTAAAGGAAGATTTGGAAAACACCAGTTACAGTAAAGTCTGTCCCATCAAAAGAAGAAGTGCAGGAATTTTGGAATAAAATTTGGGCATAAGAAAAAAAACACAATGAAAAGGCCCCTCGGATTGATAGAATATCTACAGACATAGACTCCTTAGAAGAGCAAAAGTGGGAGGGTGTCAAGATAGAAGATGAGATCTGCTCTCAGGAGGTGAAGCAAATGGAAGTCCCCAGGAAAGGATAAAATTCCTAAATTCTGGTTGAATGCCTTCCCAGAGAGCCATGAACTGTTAACAAAACTTTACAAAAATGTTTTGCAACATCCTAGTATGATTCCCTCTTGGCTAGTTAATGGTATAACGCTCCTACTTCCAAAAAAATGAAGAAACAAATGAACCCAAAAATTATAGACCCATAACCTGCTTAACAAAAATGTATAAATCGCTAACATCTGTCCTGACTGAATATACCTATAGTTCTTTAATAGAAAGTGACATATTCCCTAATGAGCAAAAAGGATGTAAACATGGATCCTATTGTAGTAAAGATCAGCTACTCATCAATAAGATGACCTTGGAAGGTTGTCACAAACGACATA
>NC_142946.1:34375625-34380625 GCF_046866305.1 Octopus bimaculoides
TTTGTACAGATTTTTCTCTCATTAAAATTAAAACTATTTTCCAGTACTCTTCATTTTGTGTCTTCTGTTGTAGAAGTCAAAGTAACTTAGTTCGAAGCCCTGTCTTTGCATGTGTCTTTTATTATACTATAAGTTAGAGAAGTGTTTAAGGCGGCTGTCTTGCAACGCATATATTTATTGCAATTGTTTATTCATGAGATATGTTTGAAACAGTTAAAAGTTCTAAAGGCAATCATTTCCTCTCCCTAAAGAAATGGGGTACACTTCCAAAAGCTTTGAAGCCCTTTCGTGTAGAAAATGTCACTCCCCATTTCTAATACTTTTTTCAAAAAAAATCATCCTAGATGGAAATATCTAAGCTGAGATCTGTGAAATGAGGCCATTGACAGCGAGCAAGAACAAAATAACAACAGTGACTCCGAAGATGACGATGACGATGATTACGATGATTGATGATGAATTTTTAAGCACGAGGCCAGCAATTTTTAATGAAGGTATTAGTCAATACCACCAACCCCAGTGCTTGGTTGGTTCTTGATTGATTTTACCGACACCGAAACGATGAAAAGCAGATTTGAACTTAGATTGCAAAGGACCGTAACTAAATACCACCATGCATTTTGTATGGCGCTCTAACGATTCTCCGAAAATAATGATATTAATAAAACCTATAGTAATATGGGTTTCCAACCACAGAGAAATGGTATCTGTACGAACTACTTAAGGTTCTAAAAATTCAGACACACACACACACACACACACACACACACACACACACACACGTGCACACACACACACACGTGCACACACACAAACATATACATGCATACATACATGCATACATACATACACACAGACAGACATACGTATACGTGCACACAGACGCACAACACCCCACCCCACCCCAATAAGCCTATATATATATTGAAATTTCGCTTAGGCATAGGGATGCTAATAAACTGATGCTAGAACTGAATGTGCACATGCTTCAGAATAAACATTAGCTGAGTATAGAGCGTAATAGGAAATTAAATAATTAACAAAAGAACAGGAAGTTATACCATGAAATTCATTAGCTTACAGATGTTTCTGCTATAAAATGTAGTGTACTTAGATCAGAGTGTCGGTGAATTGACCTTGCAGCTTCCTCCGATTTAAATTTCCGACGAAGCTACAAAATGAAGCGCAAGCACTTAGCTCTGAGTGCATTGTATCTCATAGCAGAAACTGCTGAATGGTAATGGAATCCATAACATAATTTCCTGTTTCTTTGTCATTTATTTAATTTCATATATATATATATATATATATATATATATATATATATATATATATATATATATATATACATATATATATATATATATATATATATATATATATATATATATATATATATATATATATATATATATATATATATATATATATATATGTATGTATGTATGTATGTATGTATGTATGTATGTATGTATGTACGTATGTATGTATAGATCGCTAGCCACTACACAATCCTTTTTTTTCTCTTCGTGTTTCTCTCCTTGTTTCTTTGTGTGTTCCTTTCTGTGGAAGAGCGTAGGCTCGAAACGTTAGACATTTTCACTTCCTTATTTTCTACACCACCTGCCTTCGTCTTTTGTTTTTTTTTTTGTGAATTCTCCCTATATATATATATATATATATATATATATATATATATACATGCTGATGGTCGTTTCCGTGGTCTTTTCCGTGGGCTTTTTTTTCCACGGCTAAACCTAAACTGTCCTCCCCTTTTTTACGCGAGAACATTACTGTGATACACGATCCCTATTGATCGTCTTTTTTTTCCTGATCCATTTTGATCACCCCCCCCTTTTTTCTCTTCCTTTCCCATCCCCAAAAGAAAAGCTCTACATTGTATTTGTCCCATCTGTGTTGAGCCCTGTGTGGCTAATAAAAGAAATGTATGTATGTATCTATCTACCTATCTCTCTCTCTCCCTCTCTCTCTCTCTCTCTCTCTTTCTATATATATATATATATATATATATATATATATATATATACATACATACATACATACATACATACATACATACATACATACATACATATACATATCATTATCATTATCTTTACGTTATTTGTATCTTAACTATCTCTCATGAATGAGTGTACTTATATTTCCTATAGTAGCATATTCTTGCTATTACTTTTATTATTATTATTATTACTATTATTATTATTATTACTATTATTATTATTATTATTATTATTATTATTATTATTATTATTATTATTATTATTATTATTATTATTATTATTGCATTGTAATGGAGATTTCTGTTGCAGTCAAGCGAGCCATTACTCTATCCTAGATTGTCAAGTACTAATTCCATTTTCTAGTAACTTTATCCCTGTAGACAAATCCATCTTTGTTAGTTTGCCTTCAAAACTTAATCCCCGCCAATCCACTTAAACGCTCACTCCTTAAACGCTTAAAAACACACGTATTTCAATGGCGGAAGTAGTTTTCAAGAGGATGCAAGTAGATGACGGGGATGGGGGCAATATAGTGAGAAAGAATAAAGGTAGAGGAGTAAAAAGAACTGGAGGAAAGAAGGAAAGAAGGAAAGAAAGAAAAAAAGAATTCGAAAGCCAACGAAATAGAAAACCTAGTTGACTAGTGGAAAACTCTGTCCGAATGATAAAGTAGCTCCAAAATCTCACATCGTTTGTACGACGAGGAGTTTTATATACTTTGACATTCGGAGAAAATAAAGAAGCCATTAGCAAAAGGAAAGCTTTGGTTTTTACTATGTATAGTTTGTGTAGGAGGGTATTTTTGTTGGTATTTCTTTACATTTTTATTCTATTTCTCTTACTTAGCAACATTGTTGATTAAACTAAAAAAGGCAGTTGATGTGAGCAGAAGTAATGAAGTGTAAACAAACAAACCCCGAAATGTTGAAATACAACTAATTACCGTGGTCCCTACTTTCTTCGTTAATATTGTGTTAATGGGTCTGTTATTCTATCCAATGGATCACGATACATACCCACATATGCACGCACACACAAACACACACATACATCCCACTATATATATATATATATATATATATATATATATATATATATATATATATATATATATATGCTGAACACCTAGTATAGCACTAGTGTAGCAATAATTGGGTACCCTCCCAGCAGTATACTGGATAGATACTATCCCTTAGTGGGTTGAACACCCAACCCCTAACTCTCTCACGTTATATATATATATATATATATATATATATATATATATATATATATATATATATATATTCATTTATTTATCCATATACATATAATGTGCAATATTCCAGACAAAAATTAAAAATAGCCCAATAGACCTACAACTCTTTTACTCAGCAACAGATCCTCAATCGCTAAGAAGCCAATGTATGGTACACTGTTGACAAGCTGTTCCGGTCCTTTCAATGATCCGGTTTATCTCTCCCTTTTTCTCTCTCTCACACTCATTTTTTTTCATTTTTTTTTTTTGCTGTCTTCAAATTTGTGTTTCTTACGTCTGAAACCGTACGATCATTTACATTAAAATCCTGGAAGGTTCATTCACAATTTGTTAATATTTCACTATATTCAGTTAAGTTTCATATGAAGTCCTTTCCTGTGAACAAAACTTAAAGATCCAATTGATAGTTTGTGTCGATCTAAATACAAAGATGCTTTAAATAAGATGCTCAGTTAGAATGAAGATCTCTGGGCTCACAACCATTCTTTGTCTGTGGACCTCTTTAATTCCTATTTTACACGGACAGACCCTCCTAGCAATCTGTTGTTTAAAAAATCCTATTATATTTTTGTAATTAAATATTATGAGGAATCGTATTTAAAAAGTTGTTGAAATATTTTGCGTATTGTAGAATTATAAGCAATTTATTGTTGGGGCTTTCTTAACGCAAATACCACCTCGTTATCTTGACGGGTAAAGAGGTGAGTATTTCACAGACACGTGGACTATCACCATAAATCGCACGCAGAGTTAGTATGGTACTGGATCGTTCAATTTCAGGTACACGCAACGATTGTGTCGATTGCAGACATGTTATAAGATAATTTGAGCAAGTTCTATGTGGTGTGCCTGTGTGTAGGTGTGGGGAGAGAAGGTCTTCAAACCGAAAAAGTTGAGGAATTCAATTTACCTCCGTTTCAATCTGTTGAATCATCTGATTGCAATCTGATGAATTGACAAATGAAAACTGAAGTAATAAATACAGCACACACACACACACACACACATACTCACACACACACACATACTCACACACACACACACATACTCACACACACACACACACATACTCACACACACACACACACATACTCACACACACACACATACTCACACACACACACACACATACTCACACACACACACACACATACTCACACACACACACACACATACTCACACACACACACACATACACACAAGCACGCGCGCACACACACACACACACACACACACACACATATATATATATATACACGCACATATATATATTTACATATAAATATACATATACACACACACATATATATGTATGAACATATATATATATACATATATACGTATGAACATATAATATATGTATATATATATATATATATATATATATATATATATATATATGCACATACATACACACATACATATATACACACATACATACATACATACATACATACATACATACACATGGACATGTATGTGTGTGTACGTGTGCGTAAGTGTATATATTTGTTTCATTATTTCCCGAGTGTTGAAATTTGGTTGCAGTTCATGTTTTATTGTTTTTTATTTTGTTTCTTTATATTTTAACAACGATTTCTTGAAATGTTAGTGTAAAATATTAAAATCCATTTCGATCAATTGACGGCCAATAAAGCAAACAGTCATGGATGAAAGACAAGTGGCGCCATCTGTCGGCGACTGAGAGACGCTCAACA